>NW_027501017.1:0-83958 GCF_021521415.1 Bidens hawaiensis | reverse complement strand
CGTTTATTTTCAAGTTATAAGTATTGTTTAAATCTATAAACGTTTATTTTCAAGTTATGATTATGAAAATAGGTAAAAAAAATCAATCAATAACATGTGTTTTTAGTTTTTTTTTTATTTTTTATGATTTTTCCAGGTTTTTTTTATTTTTACAGTTTTTTTTATTTTTCCACCTTTTTTCACTTTTTTTGCAGGTTTTTTTATTTTTTTTTCAAAAACAGGTTTTTTTAACCGGTTACCGGTTAACCAGTCTGGTTACTAACCGAACCCGGTTAGACCGATTAGGGTATTTTTGGGGAAGAACCGGTTACTAACCGAACCGATTAACCGGTCTAAACCGGTTAGGGTATTTAAAAACAAAAACTGGTTAGTAAAAAAAAACGGATATCGGTTAACCGGTTAACCCTTTTGTTCATCTCTAGTCCAAAGATTCTTTCCTTCTTCATTAATCCTTCATCTGTCAGTACCTCAGACTGTGCCTCGATGATTTCCCCAAAGAGATCTGAGTTGATGAGCAACTTATAAGACTTTACTATTGCAATGACTTCTTCATTCTTACGGCTTAGCGCGTCGGCGACCATATTAGTCTTACCAGGATGGTATTTGATATCTCACTCGTGGTCCTTTATCAACTCTAACCATCACCTCTGTCTCATGCTCAACTCCTTCTGTTCGAAGAAGTACTTCAAACTCTCATGATTGGTGTAAATAGTACTCTTAGTACCATACAGGTAGTGTCTCCATATCTTTAGAGCATACACTACGGCTTCTAACTCTAAGTCATTCGTTGGGTAAGTACTTTCGTGAACCTTCAGCCGTCTGGATGCATAAGCTATCACTTTTCCTCGTTGTATCAACGCGCAACCTAAACCGCGATGCGAGGCATCAGTACAAACAACCAAATCCTCATCACCATTGGGTAGAGCAAAGATTGGAGCTCGTGTGAGTCTTTTCTTCAGTTCTACAAAAGTTTCCTCCTGAAAGTTACCCCAATTGAATACCACAATCATTCGGGCCATTCCGGTTAACGGTGCGGCTATCTTGGAGAAGCCTTCGATGAACCTCCTATAGTAGCCAGCCAACCCTAAGAAACTTCGTATATTGGTCGGGTTTTGCGGAGTCTTACAGTTTTTATTGCCTCAATCTTAGCTGGGTCCACGGTAATCCCTTCAGGATTGATCACGTGACCAAGAAACTGCACTTTACATAACCAGCATGCGCATTTTGAAAACATAGCATACAATTTCTTTTCTTCAAAACCTCCAATACTTCTCTCAAATGATCTTCATAGTCAGACTCGCTCTTTAAATAAATCAATATATCGTCGATGAAAATGATAACTGACTTGTCTAACATCGTCCAACTTACCCTATTCATCATATCCATAAATGTTGCGGGAGCATTAGTTAAGCCGAACGACATCACGAGGAACTCATAGTGTCCATGCCGCGTTCTAAACGCTGTTTTAGGGATGTCTGCCTCCTTCACCTTCAGCTGATGATAGCCTGATCTAAGGTCTATTCGCGAGAACCAACTTGAACCTTGCAGTTGATCAAATAAATCATCAATCCGTGGCAACGGATATGTATTCTTCACCGTAAGCTTGTTCAACTCACGATAGTCTATGCACATTCTCATACTTCCGTTATTTTTCTTTACAAACAACACCGGTGCTCCCCACGAGGAAACACACGGTCTTATAAAAACTTTATCGAGGAGTTCTAGTAGTTGGGACATCAGTTCTTTCATCTCAGATGGCGCCAGGCGGTAAGGTGCTTTTGCGACGGGTTGGGCTCCCGGTACTAAGTCTGTCTGAAATTCTATCTCACGCTCTGGTGGCAACCCCGGAAGGTCCACATGGAACACTTCTAGATAGTCTGACACAACATGAACATCTTTCACTTATTTAGTCTCGGCCGTAGCTTTGACAACATACGCCAGGTAGGCACCGCACCCTCGTCGTAACAAACATTCGGCTTTTATCATCGAAATGAAATTAAGCCCCAAACTTTCCTTATCACCATAAACTGTCACCGTACTACCATCCAATGATTTTATCCTTATTAAACTACTCTTACACACTATCTGAGCCTCAAACTCAGATAGCCAATCCATTCCCAATACCACATCGAACCCTCCTAAGGTCATAACATATAGGGTAACAGGGAACTCATGTCCCTCTAACTCTATCTTACAATCCTAAACCATTCTCAATATTCTAACCGAGGTCTCACTCGTGCTCTCTACTTTAAAAGTTTCAGGCACACGACAACATGTCATATTTGCTAACTTACTAAATGTTGTAGCTACAAAACTTCTATTTGAACCTGAATCAAACAATACAGAAGCAAGAATTACCATTCACTAGAAACGTACCTGTCACAACATCAGGAATCTGTCTGGCTTGTTCATGAGTTAGCATGTAGGCCCTAGTCCTTGGCCTAGCTTGGTCAGCATCCTTTTTCTCCTTTCCTCCAGCTTCACCACTCATACAAGCCCTCGCCAAGTGACCTGTATGCCGCACTTATAACACGTGGGCTTTGCATGGCAATCCTGAGCAAAGTGCCCCATCTTACCACATTTGTAGCAAGCATTTGACCCTGATCTGCATTCCCCACCATGGGACTTCCCACACTTATGGCACACATCAGACCCAATGCCCCACTTGCACTCTTCAGCGTGCATCTTCCCGCACGTCCTACATGACCTCTTCTCCCACACTTTCTGTCTCTTATCTCTAGGGTTCCATGTTTGAGTATCGGGTCGCTTGGCAGAAACAACCCATTTCTTCTCTTTCTTCTCTTCTAGCACCACATCGTCCACCGCAGGTCATCGTAAACCATCTTTGCGAGTTGACAGCGGATTCAAAGGTAGCAGGTTTACTTGCCATGACTAAGGTGCAGACGTTCTATGGAAGTCCTCTGAGGTAGCATTTAATTCTTTTCACTTCAGTGTTTACCATATCCGGCACCAACCTATACATGCGGTTGAATTCGGTAGTGTACTCGCGGTGTGTCATCTTACCCGCCTTCAAGTTTAGAAACTTCATCTCATCCCTCTCAACCTCATCATCGGCATATAAAAGTTTCATAACCATATCCTTCAGGTCATCCCACCTCATATCCTTAATCTCTTCTTGACTCTTCCTCTGCTCCACAGTCTCCCACCAATACATAGCCTCTTCAGCAAATGACTGAGTGGCATAACCCACTGCTTGGTCAGGACGGCATTCGCTAATTCGGATAACCTTGTCCATGGCGTTTATCCATTGGAGAGTAGCGATTGCATCTCCTAAACCAGTCAGTTTCGGCGGGTCACAACCTTTGAATGACTTGTAGTTACACCCGCCTAGGCCTCTCTTTCTGTCATCAACTTTCACATACCGAACTTCACTCGAGTCACCTTCCCCATCATCAGCCTTCCAACCGTCATCCCCTGCCCTCTCAGTGGTCCTCTCATGGCTTCTAGCAGACCTTTTAGGTTGCAGGTTCTTCACTGCAGCAACTATAGCTTGAGCAATGGTTGCCTGAACAGCAGGGTCAAGTTGATATTATTCATTGTTGCTCGGATTCCGTCCAGCCGCACTTCCTTCTTCCCTTGGGTTAGGAGCTGATTCTACTGAAGGTTCTTGGATCATACATGGCCTACCACGACATCCAGTGCGACCTCCTTAACCGACAACCTTTAATCATGTACTTTACCTTTACTTAGCTTGCTTGAGTGACACATGTCTTTCCTGAACTGGCATCTTCTTTGTTTTCTTACTTAAATCCCATTCTCTGTTTGATTCTTAGCATGTAGGATGCTTAATTCTCTCGAACTAACGCTCTGATACCAACTTGTAAGGCCCCGATCCCGGTGCCCTACTTTGGCGTTGGATTTAGTCATAAACACAGTTCTAAATTTCAGAGTTATTTAAAACTTTCGCGGAATAATATAAAAGTCAACCATTCATTACAAACATCCATAACTTGTCTTTTAATAACATAACATAAAACATAGTATTCAAAACATCACAACAAATCTTCAGATGCCAGCCTCTTTAGGTCTTGCCATGTGTCCCTCTCAAGCTAGCTGCCTTAGTCTATTAACCTGAGTGCATACTGAAAGTTGAACTACGCTAAGTGAGTTCTAGTTAATCAGGCAACATACATCACATTCACATACTTACGTAAATACGTATCCGAAGATACATACCTTCATCTTTCCTTACAGACTTACATACATTCATTCTTTCTTCTATAATCACATACATACATACTTTCATTCATACATATACGTTTAAAAGAGCATTCTGCCCTATACCTTTTGCAGATATTATTAGGGTCTGTTCCCTACATTCGCGGATATTATTAGGGTCTGTTCCTTACATTCGCAGATATTATTAGGGTCTGTTTCCTACATTCGCAAATATTATTAGGGTATGTCCCTACATTCGCAGATATTATTAGGGTCTGTTGCCTACTTAAACCATACCTTTCAATCGTGCTATAACCATACATACCTTTCTTTATATAATCATACTTTCGTACATACTCGTTTCATTATGTTCTTTCATACATACATATTTCATACTAGGCATACTACATATTACTTCCCCTGTCGATACGTGCAATATCTGAAGATCGTTCACGCAACTACAAGCATTCATTCATACATACTATCACATCAATCATTATAGCATACACTTACCATTTAAGGTAAGTGTATTAACATTCACATTGAGTATGCACACAGCCCTGAAAACATGACAAGGAAGTAGGGCTAGAAACTCACCTGAGTCATGTTACGTTCACCATTAATGGTTATTCCTTTCTTTAGCTGTGACTAACTGTATAACAATTACACGTATTAATTAACTATCGCTACCCGTATCGTGTTTCTAGTTTAATTATAACCCTTAACGAACGGGGGTCCGGGGGCATAGCCCTTGGCAGCAGGGTTCTAGGGGCGGCAGCCCCTAGCATGGTCCAAGGGGCAGAGCCCCTGGCCGGGGTCGAGCTGCAAGGTCAGCTTGGAAAAAGTTTATTTCCATTAATTGTCTTAACACATTTTTCATTAGAATTCTTAATTGACTATTTTATTTGCCAACTCATAAAGTTCGAGGGCTTCTTTGTAATTAATCCATTTTATTCTAAGTCCATGGACCTTTCTATTATTCCTTCAAACTCTAATTCGTTATCGTGCCACTTAACGAATGAGGTTCATTCGTTACTTCTTAGCAAATGGATCTTTATAATGAATTAACCCTCATAACGAATTGGTCTTTATAACGAACTGGCCTTAAAGAATGATCATAACAAACTGTTGCTAATTCGGTATTTCTCTTAACGAATGGGCATAACGAGTTGCTGTTAATTCGTTATTCTTCCTTAACGAATGGGCATAACGAATTGTTGTTAATTTGTTATTCTTTCTTAACGAATGGGCATAACAAATTGCTGTTAATTCGTTATTCTTCCGTTAATGAATTAGGGTTAGGTCAGGGAATGTCAGAAACATTCTCTGACATCCTTAAAAACCGCGCCGCCTTTCCGGAAAATCGGGCGGTGGCCGGAAAAACGTATTTTACACCGTTTTTCACCGTATTTTCGTCCCGTTCGATCCGGATCCGAGCTAAGGTGACCCCTAAGCTCGTCTTTTGACCGGTTTATACTCGCTTCCATCCGAATCTTGTGACTTTAACGGTTGAGGGTGTCGGCTCGTCGTTTCGCGACTAGATCTAGCGGGTTTGGATCAATATGATATCATAATGTTATTACCTCGGATCGATGCTCGGTTTTCCCTATTGGTTTCGGTTAGAGAAAGAGAAAGATGAGAGAGATCTTAAGTGTGTGTTTTTTATGGTGTATGGAATGAGTGGAAATGAATGGATTATGGGTTAATTAAAGTTTAATATCATGTGTCATGGGCTTAAGCCCATGGTCTTTCCGCTTCCTTATTAACCCAAGTCCATTACCCATATTACTTAACCCAACACAAGCCCGACTCATAACAACTCATATTTTATTTTATTAACCGAAACGAGAAAACGGGATGTTACATTTATCTTTTTTAAATATTTTTACTTTTATACTTTCATCTTTTTCACTTTAGTCACATAAATACTTGATAGTTTTTGAGAACCATAATTTTTTTTTTACCTTTTTAGTATAGTAATATACTTTTTAAAGTGTTTTTATTTTTAAAAAGTTGTCTAACATATTACAACCATAATAAATATTATAAACGAAATATATGTTATCATTTCTAGGTTATATATTAGGAATGCAACATATGTTATATTATATGAAGTTGAAGAAATTTTAAGCACAAGAGTACTTTTAAGTTTCTTTTTCCTGTTTTCGAATTTCAAAGTGAAGAGATATGGAGATAAATTTGAATATCGGTAGGTTCAATTTGGTGAAATAATGAGTCCATATACCAATAGTAAACAAATAATCAATAAAAGACCAAAAATAAATCTATTAATTGAGTTCATAAACCACATCATAAAACTTTGCGAAAGACTAAAAGTGAATAATTTGTGGTATAGGTTAAACTCTAAAGCGAAAAGAAAATAACAAATAATATGTAGGATTTCAAATTAAAAAAATGTCTGTATACAGAGTATTGGTTAAAAAAATATACGAGGATTCTTTCTCTTCATTGTCTCTTAGACCATGAGTAGTCATAATTCTCCACCCTAGGTGTTATGCGTCACGTGACGCCCAGTCAGAGTTATGATTTTTTACAAAAACAGGATGTAGTCATAACTCTCCACCTCTAGGCGTTATGTGCTACGTGGCGCCCAGTCACTATTAATTTTATTTGTTTTTTAAATAATAATTCATTTAAATAATTAAACATAAAATTAAAAAACAACATTAAAATTTAAAAAATACATTAAACTTTCAAATAAAAACTAAATTAAAATAAAAAATACATCAAATTAAAAAAATACATAAATAATACTAATAAAACTACATGTGATATTTTTCTAAAACTTTCGCTTGTCGAGCGGCCTTTAGAAATCGGACTCTCGGGTCGTCTTCGGTTAGCTCGCTTGATAAAATCTCGATTTCTTTGCCCATTTCATTCCTTCTAAGTAATTCGACGGCATCCAAATTTACTTTAAGTCGTTGGGTTCCAAGTTCGTGTAAATCTTGGAGTCGAGAGTTCATTTCTTTGAATTGAGTTTCCATTTCGGCATTCGAACCTATTGCCGACGACGAAGCGACCCCTTTCCCCCTTCCCTAGCCCTTGCTTCTTCTACCCCCTGGCCGAGGCATCTCGGTAGTATTCGCGGCTTCATTATCGTTTAGGTTGAAGTTTTGAGCGTTGGAAGGGGCGTGTCTGGATCAACCGAAGACGATGTTTTAGACTTTTTATTACGCGGACCACCTTCGGCTTCGGCAACCAAAACCAGTCCCCATTTTGGGTGAAACCTCAAGTAGTCTTTCCAAATGCCAAAAGTAAATTTAAGGGACCTTTTAAATTTTAGGAGGTACAACCTTGATTGCTTTAGATACAATCTACATTGAATAAAAATTTTGAATCTTAAGGGTAATGTGGTCATTTGGTTACACTATGTACGGTTAATATTATTTGGTTAAAAAATTCCTTCAACTTTGATCAACTTTTTTGTTAATTTGATGATTAGTTACAAATTACCCCCTTATTTTAAATCAACTACACCCACGATATTAAAACGACTATAACTTTTTCATATGTTAATATTTTTTTAAAAAACATTACACCATAAAAACGAGTATTTTATTTCCTTTAATTTGAGTATGGTATTGTTATAGTTCCTTAATTTTTGAAAAATAACATGCTACGTGATAGCCGGTTATGACCGAAAACGGGTCGGATTATGCAAGTTCGGGTCATGGGTCATAACGGGTTATGGTCAAAATAGGTCGATAAAAAAAGATTAATTTGGTTATATTCAGGCTCGGATGGTTTAGATTGAAAGAAGCCAAGTTAGAATAGAAACTCAGGTTAGAATGGAATCGGGTTGACTATTTGATTATTTGTCCAATATCTTCCACTCTGGACTTCTTAATCCATATCCTCGAAAACCTCATCCCCACACTCGTTATGGCGCGTACCGTCATCAGATTGCGCACACATACGCATTATGTGACACGCTTACCGGCACTGGTTAATAGTCCAATGTCATGTTACATGCATACCATGGCAAGGAGGCTACCGTTCGATGCGGTTTTTACGTGTGTACCCCGCCACATCGCGCGAACATTTGGCTAGTAATTTAATAAATAAAAAGATTTATTAAGTACAATTAATCTTAGCCATTCATCAATTTAAAAAAATGGCTATGGTAGAGTTTCAATTGTTTTTACAATTGGAGTGAGTTTTTATTTTAACTCTTGCCATATATATAGTATTTTTTGGTTTAATGAGTAAGATTACTTATGTACCCTCATGTGTAAGACCCATGAGAAGATTTAACAAGAAAGTTTAACTGGGTTAGGATCAAATGACCGACACTGTTAGATTTGAAAATATAATGTATACAACAAATCAATTTGAAGATAAATGACAAAACAATGAAATTCAGTACAAACTTAAAGGATAAATTCCGTAATTCTCTCATTAGATCAATTTTTTGGTTTGGTCACATGTTGCTATCACATATGGTCCCATAATAAAGGAATATGTATAATGAAAGTTACTGTTCAAATAGTTTGATTGTAGTTGATGATCTTGCTTTTAAGTTTCAATTTCACGTAACTAAATTGTATAGTATTTATTTTCTGGAACTTCTGAATTGGTTAGTAAAATCCATATTTGAATTTTTTAATAACTGTAGTGGAAAACCGAACCTAGGAAGTTATGTTCATACACAACAGAAAAAAAGAATTATGAATTTCAAATTCTGAATTTTTAATAAGGCTATATGTAGTGAAGAGTTTATAAAAAGGTGCGATTTGTGTCATGTGGCGCATGGTTAGCAAAGAGAAAATTTTATTTTGAGGGTGTAGTGATGTCGTAGCCATATATACATATATATATAGGGGGTGGTTAATGTACACTAATATACTATCATACAATACGTACGAGAGGATCTGGAGCGTACAATAGAACGCGGTAGCAAGGTTGTAATTAAAAGGAAATTGACAACATACCGGTTATCAAAAGGGCAATTCCGTCCAGATAATATTTCAATTTAACCTCCCACTCCGCGAATCAGTTCTCCAGTTTCCCCCAAATTAGTTATCAAAAACCCCCAATTTGTTCGTCAATACGTTTTTGAAGTAAACAGAGTACCTCGAAAAACCATGGAGTTGAATGCGAGCTCGGTCGGAAATCCTAATTCAACGAAGCTTGTTGTTAAGGATAAAGAACGAAGGTCGAAAGCGATCAACGACAGACATCAAAACGTACAAAAATCAGGTAATACATTTCTAATTTGTTACCCTAGAACGTATATTGAATTAGGTGTGAATTTGTTTGTTGTTTTGATTTGTAACAACAATCAAATTAGCATAAGCTACTACTAAATTTTTTTGTTTTTGAAACAGAACGTGTTTAATGTTCAATTTTGTTTAGCAAAAAAGAGGGTGGTTAATGTGAATTATCAGCAGAACGTTTTAGAACATTTAAAAATGCATAGGTGTTTAAAGCTTGGAATAATAGAGGTTGAAATAATGAGAACGTATTAAGCTGTTACTAATTAGGTGTGAATTGTGTTTGTTGTTTTGATTTATAACAACAAACAAATTAGCATAAGATGTTACTAAGATTTTTTTGATTAGAAACACTGATCATATTTTTTTGTAATGAAGATGTTGAAAAGAAAAAAAGAAATGCAGAACCAAGTGAGGAAAATGAGCATGAACGTGCAAATAAGAAAGTTATAACAAAACAAGCCGAAGAAAGAAATTCCGACTCCGACTTTTAAACACCAATCAAATCATTGAAATTCAAACACAAAAAGGTGGAACACAAGCAACATGATAAAAAGAAAAAAAAAGGAAAATCAGAAGCCGGGTTTCACAAATTCTGATTCAGACTGTGAAACACCAAAGAAAAAAGCCAAAAGGCCAAACCTTCAAACAACACGTTGTAGAAAACCTTTTCAAGAATATGTAGATACAAAGCTTTGGATGAGGTGTGCACCATGTAATATTTATGAAGCAATGAAAGTGATGAATGAAAAAGAAAAAAAATGGATTGAAGAAATAGGATTTGGGTCACTGTTAACAATGAAGATTACCTCAATACCTGGTCGATTGGCATATTGGTTGGTTATGAACTATGATCCTGATCTGAATGAATTAAATATGGGAAACCATATTGTTAAGATAACACCACAATTAGTTCATGAGGCTTTTGGGATACCAATTGGTGAAGAAACAGTGGTAGAAAAAACAGACCAAGACCAAGCATTTATGCAGACATGTTTATAAATCAATTTGACCATTCAAGGATAAGTATTCAAAACGTCTTGGATAGAATGAAAAAACATAATGGAAAAAAATATGAGTTTAAACTGACTTTCCTTGTGTTGTTCAACACATGCATTGGTTGATAACAAAATCAACAACAGTCAATTTAATGTTCGTCGGATCGATTGATGACTTTTCAAAAATCTCAAATATGAATTGGTGTAGCTACATGATTCATAATTTGAAGAGATCAAAAAATGAATGGAAATGTATAAAAGAAAATGGAAAACAAGAACAATTCAATGGTCCAACAACATTGCTTGCAGTGATTTACACACACGAGTATCAGAAACGTCATGGAGCATTTGAGAAGCCAATCAGAACACCAACAATTAGTTACATTACCACAACAACTCTTGTGAGCATGGATAGCTACGTGTATAATAATGGTCCATTAACTGATACCGAGGAGGACAACGAAGACTCAAGTTAGTAACTATAGCTTTCTAATTTTAAAAATATGACAACTAATGCTATAATAATTTAATCTTTGAAAATACCTAAACAGTGTATCATGGTCCTTCAAATATTGAACCAACTGAAAAGGGTAAGGTTCTGATGATCACTGCATCTTGCAATGAAAAAGTGAGTCAACATAGAATAAGCCATGCTCAATTAGTGCAAAAAAATGTGACTGAAGTGGATAATGCTATGATGAACACTGCTGCTGCAAACGAGAATGAAATAGTTGAAATAGATCATGGTAACTATAACTTTATAATGTTAAAAATATTGATGCTATATTAATTTTATCACTGAAAAAACCGAAAACAGTGAACGATAGTCCATCAAATATTGAACCAACTGAAAAAGGTAAGGTTCTAATGATCACTGGAGCTTGCAATGAAAAAAAATAAAAAATGATCAAGTAAGTGAACGTGTGACAAGCAGTGTTCAAAAAGGTGGGAAAAATGTGACTGGAGAGGATAATGGTATGTTGAACACTAGTGATGGCAAGGATAATGAAAAAGAAGAAAATGAAACTGCCAAAGAAAAAGAACAAAATGAAAAAAATTATGAAGATTATTTACAGTGCCTATAAGAACAGCAACACAAGAAATAATAGACTACTACACCATGCACCCAACCTGAGTTGTCTGGATTGTCTGCATATATGCCAAAAGAACGTTTCACCAAAGAGGAAGAGGTAACAGTTCTAAACATACAAAAACATATTTTTGTAAAAATATTAACAAAAATATTTATTGCAGAATTGGAATAAAGAAATGGACAACAAGTTAGAGGAATTTGATAAAATTGTCTCTGAAATCAATGAGTTGGTAAAGAGAGGTAAAGAAAAACATGGAACAAACATATGGTTATATGATAGGTGTTGTGCTTGGGAAGCTAAATTCTAGCAAAAAGGTTGTTCAAAAGAAACACCATTTGGATCTCAATCTGAAGGAGGAAGTCTAATGAATTAAGTAAACACTTTTTTTTTAATTTAATTGTATAATACAATACCTAACCAACACCCCAAGGGGCAAGGAGTGATTCAAGGTAACAAATACCATCTCCTATATACGTTCTGATTATATACATGTAAAAAACACCTATATACGTTCTTATACGTTCTGATGATATACGTTCTTATAAGTTTATTTTTTTTATTAATTAGGTAATTTAAATGAAACAGATATTTAGAATGTTATCCAAGACAATGAGGATCCGAAAACCTTAGCCAATGAGGTAGGAAAAGATGTTCATAATCAAGTTGAAGTAACCAATGAGCAAAGGGGAATTCAAGGTAAAAAATACTTACCCCTTTATACGTTCTTATACGTTCAAAAACTCTACATTTTAATTTTTTTTATTAATTAGGTATTTTAAATGACACAGATGTTCAGAATGTTATCCAAGACAATGAGAATCCAAGAACCTTAGTCAATGTTCAGAATCAAGTTGAAGTAACCAATGAGCAAGGGGGAATTCAATGTAAAATATACTATCCCCTTTATACGTTGTTATTCCTCTGCATTTAAATTTTATTAATTTAATATGTATGTAAATGACACAGATAATGTGAGCAAAGAAGATGTTAGCCAAGTCCATGAGAATCCAAAAAACTTAACAAAAGAAGTAGAAAAGGACGTTGAAATTGTTGATGCCATGAGAAAAAAGGAATTGGAAGAGAATTTCAAGAAAATTTCAAAAAAAGGTGGTAAAACATTCTGATACGTTCAAAGATCATAACCTAAAAATTTAATTGATTTTTTATCAAAGAAAAATGCTAACAAAACTTTCCAATACGTTCTAATTAAGAAAAATTCAACTGCAGAAAAAAAACCATTGACTGATGTAGCTGACAAAGGATGTGAGGATTTTGAAAATACAGGTACATCAACACAAGAAAATGCTGGAAGACAAACGGAAGAACCCATTCGAGGTAATTAATTAAAAAACCTGTTCTTTTAAAATATTATTTAAAAAATATACTAACAAAAAAATGGTTTGTAGTTACAGAATTGGAAGAATTGAATGCGGAAATTGGTGAAAAGAAAGTGTCAACAACTCTACTCAAGGTATTAAAAACTTTTATATATACAATCACAAAAACACACACAAAAAAAAGTATATTATAACTTAGTCGTATTATAGGACTGGTTGATGTTAATATTGAAGAAAATTATGAATACGACAGTGAATATTTGGATACAGTGATAATGCAAACTCCGTTTTTCAATCAATCAACAGAATTTAGAACTCATGAATCTAAATCAAAAAAGTTGCCCCTTGTTGCTACATCTCCTACACCAGCTGCAAGTTATCATAAAATAGATAAACTACAGTGAGAAGAAAGAGAAAAAAGACTAGCACCGGCCTTGAAACCACGATATCTGAACCGGGAAATTGGAATGACTGAAAAAATAACAATAGATGAGCGGATTGTTTCAAGATTTGTTATTGGTGATATTTCTGATAAACATAAATTTGAAGTGATTTACAAGTCAGAATACGTCACTGCTTTCAAATTTGTGTTTGAATGCTTTTTTCCGGATATATACATCTTGTCTGGTGCTATGGACATTTACATAGAGTTTTTGAACCATGAAGAGAAGAAGAGAGATGAAAAATTATCCCCGTTAAGATTTTTGGCTACATCAACGCTTATAGTAAGTATTACACCTTTAGTTGTACGTTAACAAAAATGTATACACATATTAATTATATCAAATTTTATTTTTTATACATGAAGCCAACTGATTACTATTTGAAGGGAGCTAACGTCAGCGAATATAAAATACTGGAAGTTTTCACAGACAACCTTGACAAGATAATGGCTTTGCATAAATTCAAGTCACTCGAACCAGTTACACTGTTTGTTGTGCCAGTAGTTTATGAATTCCATTTCTATTTGGTTGTTTTCAATTTGAAAACAGTAACAATTGAGCAGATTGACAACATGGCTAACGGCGATATATCAAAAACTGCTCGCTTTAAATCAGCTCAGGAAAAAGCAGATGCTACAAAAAAAGCTTTAGAAGAAAGATATAAGGGTGTCCTAGAAAAACTGGTAAAACATTTAAACATTCTGTAAAAACTGATTTAAATAATATATAAAAAAAATTAATAGGTTGATTACCCACAGAGGGATATTTTTTGCATGTACTTATCGAGAAAGAAGCACCCAATTGCGCCGAGGTTGGAGATATCAGATATAAAGAGGCTGCAGATGGATTGGAGAACAAAAAACAAAATACTCGATTGTGGTGTCTTTATTATTTTTGTATGGAAATGAACTTTATTTTGCTAATACGTTCTAGATATATTTTGTTTGTACGTTCAAGTTAACAGACCTTTGTATGGAAATATGATGGAGTTTAATTAGATTTTGCTTATACGTTCCAGTTAACATATCTTATTTTTGCTTAATTGTTTATAAGATAATACATTCCAGAATAACAAAAGAGTTATTCTATATTGCTAATACGTTCTAGATAGATTTTGTTTGTACGTTCAAATTAACAGATTTGATAAAACAAATAGTTATTCTATATTGCTAATACGTTCAAGTTAGATTTTGTTTGTACGATCAAGGTAACGAACCTTATACGTTCCAGTTAACATATCTTATTTCTGCTTAATTGTTTATAAGATAACAAAAGAGTTATTCTATATTGCTAATACGTTCTAGATAGATTTTGTTTGTACGTTCAAGTTAACATACTTTCTATGGAAAATATGATGGAGTATAATTAGATTTTACTTATACGTTCTAGTTAACAGATCTAATTTTTGCTTAATTCTTTATAAGATAACATAAAGTTATTCATAAAAAATACCAAAATAAACATAAAAGACATAGAAATGTTATCAAAATCACATAAAACATAAAAAAAAATACAAAATAAAACAGGCAGCAGTTATTAGGTAACCAGAACACACTGCCTAAAATCCATTGATCACAAGATAGATTTAAGAAAATCTGTCTTCAATTCAATATATCAGTTCAGAAGTTTAATCGCCTTACACAACTCTTTCAACTCATCTACTTCCTTTTTACCAGTGTCAATAAAAAACAAAGCACACAAATAGTTAATAGTACTACCAGGCATGTTTGCTAGAAACTTTGTTATTTCATCCCTCATATCCATGTTGACACCAGCGGTGATGATAAACTCATGTCGTAAAGCAGCCCGATTCTTTGTATCCTCAAGGATTTGAGCTTGAATCTGTTTCAACAACAGATCCTTAGCTGATGAAGAAGAAGATGAAGATAAGGAATCCATATCTTGTTGTACTGAGTTTCGTGTGGTGAGATGAAAGGTGTGGTTGTAATTAAATAGATAAAATAAGGATACATGAAGACAAAAAATAACTACAGTGACAATAAATTATTGAGAAAAAGTGAATCCTTTGTAATTTAATAATTTAAATATCTGACACCTATGAAACTATAAAGACAATTACACATTCCAATACATAACCACTGCATGTAATTAAAATATCTGACAAAAACGTTCTCATACGTTCCATACCAAAGCATTAAAAAGATTGGGCTAAAAAATAACACTACTGAAGTGACAACTGCATGTAATTAAAACATTATCATCAGATTTTAGTTTAATTATGAAATATATTAAATCTCCAACCAATTAAAACACAGACAAAAAAGAAATTACAAATTTCATTAATACATTCAACTACTCACTTTGAAAAAATTGGCAATGCAATCATGCCTACTAAAATGTTATGATGCCTAGATATAATTTAACTCACTTCAATAAATTAAGTAAAAATTGTAATAACTTCATTCACCAACCAAAAAATCAAAAAATTCTATAAAAAGAGAACAAACGCATCCTACAAACACACAACAAAAAATTTAAAAAAAGAAAATGGATTCTGGAAATGTTACTGTTAAAAGCATTTTCCGAGCAAGAATCAACATGGAGCTTAAAAAAGACTACAATCGGCTACGAGTAGTGAAGCAACAAAAATCGATGCTCTTCACAAAGAAGTTCTGAAGCAAACAGATAGCACATTCAAGACACAGGCAATAACCTACCTGGAAAAGCAAGCTTCATACTATGGTCAGCTTCAAGATGTGCTAGAGAGAACAGCTCACAAGGTGACGGTGAATAAAAGAATAAAGCGTGAAGGGGCCGAAGAGATCCTCGACAACAACTAGGGTTTCCTGTTGACTGCTGGTATGGTGGTGTGATGTGGTGATGGTGTGGTGTGCTGGTGTGGTGTGGTGATGGTGTGGTATGGTGGTGTGGTAGAATAAAATAAGTTTGTAAATAGGTTCGATATGATCCTCTTTTGTAACCTCCTTTTTCAACCGGATTTAATATAATATCTATTTAGTATCAGTTTATTTACATGTTCTTTGTGACAATCGTCAATTTCAGGTTAACTCCGTTAACGCAACTCCGTCAATTCAAACTTTAGATTTATTGAATCTATAACGCAAACTTCATTACATTTAAACTAGGGTTTAAATGACGCTTAACACTTACTACATGTGTAGTAGTCTTTCGGGATTTGCACCGAAACGCAAACGATTGATGAATAAATGAAACACACTAAAACACTAATGATGTGATAATTATGTGTTAGGATTATGTGTTATGTGATAATATTATTGTCATGTTAATTTAATGTGCAAGTTATGATAGAATGTTCTAGAAAAAGGAAATACTAATGTTAACTTAAGGTGCAAGTTATGATAGAATGTTCTAGAAAAAGTAATACTTAGGAGTTGAGGGGCCAAGGTGTAACATATTAGTCTATAAATACATGATAAACCTAAACCCTAACTCCCATCCCTTTTCCCTAACCCCAAATTGGCCAGCCATCCCCTCTCCCCTCTCCTTGTGATCGATCAATATACACACACACACACTCAAGATCTTTCAAGTTTGATTGAAGATTAAGGTGCTAGGAAGGTATAAACAACTATTCTATGCATCCTCTATGTTTAATTGTTAGTTTTATTGGGTGTAATTGATATGCATGGATATTGTTTATGGAGTCTAGAGTGTTATGTGAATGCATGATAGTTCATAGATTGTTAAATTGTTGAGTTTGGATGCAAACAGTTTCTGGACAGATTGTGTTGTTGATGTTTGAATGACTTTAACGGGATGTTAAAGTGGAATTTGATTGAGATAATTGATATTACAGTAAACTAGGTTGAGTCTAGTTTCTAAAGAATATAAATTTGTAATTTTTGGACGTGTGAAAGTTAACTTTTATGATTTTACAAAAACGTGGTGCAAAGCTGAATTGTTAGACCTGCTGTTAGGTTGTTTTGTAAATGTTATATCTCATAATCTACGAGGCCAATTGGGTTGGTTACACTTCTGGAAGTTGACTTATTGAGTTAGGAACCTAACCCAAGTGGTCTTGCATTTATTGGATTTTTCGTTTAACGGGAATTGCAAATAACATTCTGTTGCGCATGAATCTGACTGATATGAGTTTGCTGTAGTGTTTTGATCATTATGAGAAATATATATGGAATAAAAATAAAATAAAATATGTTCTGGAAACCTAAGACATATATGCTTCAGTGATGATTTTTGCTGAATTAATTGAGATGTTATGATCGGTGAAATAGTACAATCTTTCAAGTAGAAATTCTGTCTCGATGAAATTAGCTGCTGATTGTTGTGAAATTGCATGAAATATGATAGTTGTTAATTGATTGTCATAAATTGAACAAGATGCCCTTGTGGGGAGTAATTGCTAATTAATTGTCGTATTTTGACTAAATTGCCCTTGCGGGGAGTATTTGCTAGTGATGTACATTGTTTATACATGACACGAAAGTAATTGCTCACACACGTATTGTATCACAAGTGTACTTATTTAAGTCACACACGATCCACAAAACGAAACACGACACATGTTATGTGCATAGGTATTATGTGCCGAGTCTAGAGACTCGTTAAACGTTCCGACACTTAGAAAATCTCTTTGTTAATTTAGAACGCTAGAGAGAGTTCTACGACGCGCATCACTTGGTGATCTAATTTGGGAAATTCTTCGCAAACAGTGAGTTTCACTTACCCCGCTCTTTGAACTGTTTTCAAACGTTTTCTTTTCACTTGGGGGAGATAACATACTCCGATAAACGCATTTTTCTGAGATAAACGCATATTTAAGATTTTGTTATAAATTATATATCACTTGTAAAGGCTAAGCGGCAAACGTAACATTTGAAGTCCCACACATCGGACCGGTTAATATTTGGAATAGCGAGTCACTTTTGGGTAGTACTACTGGGTTTGACAAACCCCACCCGACGCTAAGCTCAACTGGAGGTTGAGTGGGTGTAATTTTGGCTAACACTTACCATGGTCTGGAATGACCTGGTGACGGGCACTTGATAAACAGTCAGCTTCGGTCGCGAACCACTTAGCGATACTTGTTGTATAGATTAGCTACCTATCGATATATAATTTGACATAACACTATCTGGTAATGCAAAACACTTAAACGCCGTAACGTGGTTACGCAAAACACTGAAACGCCGTAACGAGGTTACGCAACACTGAAAACGCCGTAACATGGTTACGCAACACTTAAACGCCGTAACGAGGTTACGCAAAACGCTAAACGATTTATCTTATATAACTTGTGAACTCACCAACCTTGTGTTGACACTTTTAGTATGTTATTCTCAGGTAGCCGAGGCGGGCGCGTGGTTTAGGAGCATGCATTAAACGAAAATACTTATATTCTGCAAACTTAATTTTAACAGTTACATTTGGTTTTAAGTCGTCCTGCGTGACGCAACTTTTGAATTAAGGTTTTACGCTTCCGCACTTATTTACATTTAAACGTTTTTCTTTGGTTTGATTATAACTAATGATTCCGATCCTGCCAGTTCACACCCTCTGACGGTAAAACTCCGTTAGTGGATTTTGAGGGTGTGACAGATTGGTATCAGAGCCATTGGTTATAGCGAACTAGAAGCTGCATGCATACTAGACTATAACCGCGACGACCCATTAGTTATAATGATACGCACTGCATAGGTTTGTGTAGTCTTTGTTGTCTTATCTCTTTACCTCTTTCACTCATACGCGCGCATACACGGCATACCTGTAGAGATGTCGACGCCATCCTCATCATCGTCCGATCCGATGACTCATGCTCACGGGAAGGAACCGCAATTACCTACCGCATTGCCACCCCGAGTAGTCCCGGAACTCGAAACACCCGCACCAAAGAGGTACCGCCTATCCGGAGGCATTTACGAAAACGACGTTAGCTGGGATTGGTACCCTAACATGATCAGACGTATGGTCTATCGCGAACAAGTTCCCCCGTTACCTCACCCGAACCACCCTGCTTATCCCAACACCCTACCACCCATAACCGAACCTGTAGAGAGAGTTCTCGCAGCTGTTGTCTCATATTTGGAGCGTGACGTGGGTTACATGCGCTATACGAGGGAGAACGTTTCCAGAATGTTAAAAGACGAAACCGAGACTAAGGAGGAGATTTCCCGCATGGCAGCGGCAATGAAGGAAATGCGAGAGGCTAGTGATCAGCAAACGAAGGTTATGATGAAGATGCAAGCCGAGATGATAGACTTGCAAGAGCAACTCCAAGAAGCAAGGACCCGAACCGAGATAGCTCTAGAGCGTTGCGATGACTTACAAATGCAACTTGCTCAGAACGCAGCCGAACCTGAGGCAGAGCCTGAAGAAGAACCGGAGGAAGAACCGACTGAGGAGGAGGCATACTCAGAGGTGTCCTCAGACGATGACATCTAGACACGGTCATGGTAACATCAACCTGACTGCAGCTGAACTCCAAACTTTGCTGAACGACCATGCGGCGGCCGCTTTAGCCGCACACGTTCAGAATCAAACTGGAGGTCCGAGTGGAACGTGTACCTTCAAGAACTACCTTGACTGCAAGCCCAGTACGTTTAAGGGCACTGAGGGAGCTATAGGCTTCCTGCGTTGGGCTGAGAAGGCCGAGTCGGCCTTTGAGATGTGTAACTGTCCCTCTGCCAGTAGGGTCAAATTCGCTGCTGGGACACTTGAGGATTCCGCCCTCACTTGGTGGAATTCGAACGTCCAGATCCTTGGATTGGAACTGGCTAACGCGATGAACTGGGAGGAGTTCAAAAGCATGATGCGAGAGGAGTACTGTCCGAGGGAAGAAATTTCGAAGTTAGAGTCGGAGTTTTGGTCGTTGAAGATGGTGGGTTCGGAAATTGAAGCCTACACTACTCGTTCGCACGAGTTGGCTGTGATGTGTCCGCGGATGGTAGATCCGCCGAGTAAGAGGATAGAAATGTACATCGATGGATTAGCACCGCAAATTCAGGGCATGGTGACGTCTTCCAGACCAGCCATGATCCAACAAGCGATCCGTTTAGCTCACAAACTGACGGATCAGGCTGTGACCCAAGGTGCGTTACCACCGAGGGGTTCGACCGTTAAAGCCCGTGACAACCAGAGTAACGACAATAACAACAACAGCAACCCGAACAGCAGGAAGAGAAAGTTTGACAACACCAGATCCTCATTCTCGAACCCCCCACAGCAGCAACACTACCGAAAGCCCGATTTCACCCGGAGCTTCAACAATCAAGGTCACAACAACAATAACAACGGTAGCGGGCAGGGTTCGAACGGCTATGCTGGGAAGCACCCGAAGTGCAACAAGTGCAACTATCATCATGCTGGCCCGTGTGACCGAGTCAAGTGTCTAAAATGCGGAAAGAGGGGTCACCAAGCAAAGGAATGTAGAGGAGACCTTGCGGCAAAGGATGCTCCTAAACCACCTGCGACGACTAAGGGATGTTATGAATGTGGTCAAGAGGGACATTTTAAGAAAGACTGCCCTAAGCTGAAACAGAATAACAACAATGGAGGTAATGGAAATGGCAGTGGTGGTGGAAACAATGGGAAAGGAAGAGCTTTTGTGATTGGGTCAGGTCAAGCCCGCAATAAGTAGCTTTTGAACTTGTTTAAACTTTTTTAATACCATAAAAACATGTCTTGGTTAATAAAAATCATTCCTTACATGGTAAGGAACCTGTTAAGTTCCCTGTAAACGATTGTTTTGCTTCTGTGTGGTTTGATACTGGAGCTAATAGGAGTTTTGTGTCGAAAGCCTTTAGCCAACTCTTAGACCTAACTCCAACCCCGTTAGACGCTAAGTTTCCTGTTGAACTAGCTAACGGTAAAACTATAGTAACGACTCATGTACTTGCGGGATGTAAGTTAAAACTGTCAGGTCATGTCTTTGACATCGACCTTATTCCTTTTACGCTTAGTAGTTTCGATGTCGTCGTCGGCATGGACTGGTTATCCGAGAACCGAGCGGAGATTATATGCCACGATAAGATAGTCCATATTACCACCCCTTCCGGTGAGAACATTTCGGTCCGAGGCGAGAGAAGCGGCATGACCACCAGCGTCATTACCCTTATGAAGGCGCAAAAGTATCTACGAAAGGGTCATACGGCAATTTTGGCGCATATTACTGAGAAACCCGCGGATGAGAAGCGAATCGAAGATATAACGGTTGTGCGAGATTTTCTGGAAGTTTTCCCGGAGGATTCGCCTGGACTCCCTCCTATTCGTCAAGTCGAATTTCAAATCGAGTTAACACCCGGTGCAGCACCCATAGCCCGAGCCCCGTATCGGCTCGCACCGGCGGAGCTTCAGGAACTGTCCACGCAGTTGCAAGATTTGTTGGATAAGGGTTTTATCCGACCTAGCTCATTGCCATGGGGAGCCCCTGTCTTGTTTGTCCGAAAGAAGGACGGGACTTTCCGAATGTGTATCGACTACCGGGAGTTGAACAAGGTGACGGTCAAGAACCGTTATCCTTTACCCCGAATCGATGATTTGTTTGACCAGCTTCAAGGATCGAGTTACTACTCGAAGATCGATCTACGATCTGGTTACCATCAGCTAAGAGTGCACGAAGAAGATATCTCTAAGACGGCTTTCAGAACACGGTATGCTCACTACGAGTTTTCGGTTATGCCTTTTGGCCTAACCAACGCACCAGCCGTATTTATGGATCTCATGAATCGAGTATGCAAGGCGTACCTCGACAAGTTTGTGATTGTTTTCATCGATGATATTCTCGTCTACTCCAAGAACGAGACTGACCACGAAGATCACTTAAGGGTAATTTTGGAACTATTGAAGAAGGAACAACTGTATGCTAAACTCTCGAAATGTGAATTTTGGCTTCGCGAGGTTCACTTTTTAGGACATGTGATCAACGAGAATGGTATCCATGTCGATCCCGGTAAAGTAGAGGCCATCAAAAACTGGGAAGCACCTAAGACTCCGACTGAGGTGCGGCAATTCCTAGGACTGGCCGGCTACTACCGGCGTTTCATCGAGGGATTTTCAAAAGATTGCTCAACCCCTCACTGCTTTGACTCACAAAAGGCACTAAGTACAATTGGGGTGACGCGCAAGAATCTGCTTTTCAACTGTTGCAAACCAAACTCTGTAGCGCCCCCATTCTAGCCCTCCCCGAGGGAATGGAAAATTTTGAGGTACACTGTGACGCATCTATACAAGGTCTCGGTTGTGTGCTGATGCAACTCGAGAAGGTTATAGCCTATGCCTCTCGACAACTACGGATTCACGAGAAGAACTACACGACTCATGATTTGGAACTCGGAGCTGTGGTGTTTGCCCTTAAGATATGGAGGCATTACTTGTACGGTACCAAGTTTACCATATACACCGACCACAAGAGTCTCCAGCATATCTTCGATCAAAGGGAGCTGAACATGCGACAGCGTCGTTGGGTCGAGTTGCTTAAGGATTATGATTGTGCCATCAAGTACCACCCTGGCAAGGCCAATGTAGTGGCAGACGCCGTCAGTAGAAAAGAAACCGATAAACCCAGACGAGTACGAGCATTGCAACTCACAATTCATGCTAGCTTACCCGACCAGATTCGCGATGCACAACTTGAAGCTTTGAAAGATGATAATCTTCCATCAGAACTCATGCGGGGCATGGACAAACAACTTGAAATCAAATCGGACGGGATCCGATATTTTGAGAACCGGATTTGGGTTCCACAATACGGAGAGTTGAGAACTCTAGTGATGGACGAAGCACACAAGTCTCGACATTCTATCCACCCTGGCTCAGATAAAATGTACCACGACATAAAGGCACTTTACTGGTGGCCGAACATGAAAGCCGACATCGCCACCTACGTGAGCAAATGCTTGACTTGCGCCCGAGTCAAGATAGAATATCAGAAACCATCTGGGTTGCTGCAACAACCAGAACTTCCCATGTGGAAATGGGAACAAATTTCAATGGATTTTTATCACGGGATTACCTAAGACACCAACGGGATGCGATACCATCTGGGTGATCGTTGACCGGTTGACTAAGTCCGCGCACTTCCTAGCGATTAAGGAATCAGACAAAATGGAAAGACTGACTCGCGTTTACATGAAAGAAGTAGTGTCTAGACACGGAGTGCCTGTCTCAATCATTTCTGATCGAGATTCTCGTTTCACTTCGCACTTTTGGAAGTCACTACAAAGCGCCCTAGGCACACGCCTTGATATGAGCACAGCCTACCATCCTCAGACGGATGGGCAAAGTGAACGAACTACTCAGACCTTAGAGGACATGTTGCGTGCATGCGTGTTGGATTTCGGAAAAAGTTGGGAACCCCACTTACCTTTGGTAGAGTTTTCGTATAATAACAGCTACCACGCAAGTATTAAAGCAGCGCCGTTTGAAGCACTGTACGGACGGAAGTGTCGATCACCACTCTGCTGGGCAGAGGTGGGTGACAGCCAAATCACTGGTCCAGAACTGGTACTCGAAACTTCGGAAAAGATTGTTCAAATCCGAAATCGCATGGCAGCAGCACGAGATCGCCAAAAGAGTTACGCTGACAAGCGCCGAAAACCTCTCGAATTTCAAGTAAACGATCGAGTGTTACTCAAAGTCTCACCTTGGAAAGGTGTGGTTCGCTTTGGAAAGCGAAACAAACTCAACCCACGATATGTTGGTCCTTATCGGATAACGGAACGCATTGGTCCAGTGGCGTACCGACTAGACTTACCAGCAGAACTCAGCGGTGTACACAACGTTTTTCACGTATCGAATTTAAAGAAATGCCTATCCGATGAAACTCAAGTAGTACCTTTGAAGGAACTGCAAGTTGATGAACAGTTTCGCTTCATTGAAGAACCAGTTGAGGTTTTGGATTGGGAAACCAAAACGCTCAAGCACAGCAAAATTCCAATTGTTAAAGTTCATTGGAACTCGAGACGTGGACCGGAGTTCACGTGGGAACGCGAGAATCAAATGATGAAAAAGTATCCTCACCTTTTTGAAGGGCTGACCAAACACAGAAAACCGCGAAACCCGGCAAACCGTCAGAAATCACCGGAAGTATGAATTAAATTTCGGGACGAAATTTCTTTCTACTAGGGGATGATATGACAAACTGAAAATTTTTCTTACTTTTTCAGACACTCATCACGACTTGACTCAAATTTTCGGGACGAAAATTCTTTAACATGGGAATGATGTGACAATCGTCAATTTCAGGTTAACTCCGTTAACGCAACTCCGTCAATTCAAACTTTAGATTTATTGAATCTATAACGCAAACTTCATTACATTTAAACTAGGGTTTAAATGACGCTTAACACTTACTACATGTGTAGTAGTCTTTCGGGATTTGCACCGAAACGCAAACGATTGATGAATAAATGAAACACACTAAAACACTAATGATGTGATAATTATGTGTTAGGATTATGTGTTATGTGATAATATTATTGTCATGTTAATTTAATGTGCAAGTTATGATAGAATGTTCTAGAAAAAGGAAATACTTAATGTTAACTTAAGGTGCAAGTTATGATAGAATGTTCTAGAAAAAGTAATACTTAGGAGTTGAGGGGCCAAGGTGTAACATATTAGTCTATAAATACATGATAAACCTAAACCCTAACTCCCATCCCTTTTCCCTAACCCCAAATTGGCCAGCCATCCCCTCTCCCCTCTCCTTGTGATCGATCAATATACACACACACACACTCAAGATCTTTCAAGTTTGATTGAAGATTAAGGTGCTAGGAAGGTATAAACAACTATTCTATGCATCCTCTATGTTTAATTGTTAGTTTTATTGGGTGTAATTGATATGCATGGATATTGTTTATGGAGTCTAGAGTGTTATGTGAATGCATGATAGTTCATAGATTGTTAAATTGTTGAGTTTGGATGCAAACAGTTTCTGGACAGATTGTGTTGTTGATGTTTGAATGACTGTAACGGGATGTTAAAGTGGAATTTGATTGAGATAATTGATATTACAGTAAACTAGGTTGAGTCTAGTTTCTAAAGAATATAAATTTGTAATTTTTGGACGTGTGAAAGTTAACTTTTATGATTTTACAAAAACGTGGTGCAAAGCTGAATTGTTAGACCTGCTGTTAGGTTGTTTTGTAAATGTTATATCTCATAATCTACGAGGCCAATTGGGTTGGTTACACTTCTGGAAGTTGACTTATTGAGTTAGGAACCTAACCCAAGTGGTCTTGCATTTATTGGATTTTTCGTTTAACGGGAATTGCAAATAACATTCTGTTGCGCATGAATCTGACTGATATGAGTTTGCTGTAGTGTTTTGATCATTATGAGAAATATATATGGAATAAAAATAAAATAAAATATGTTCTGGAAACCTAAGACATATATGCTTCAGTGATGATTTTTGCTGAATTAATTGAGATGTTATGATCGGTGAAATAGTACAATCTTTCAAGTAGAAATTCTGTCTCGATGAAATTAGCTGCTGATTGTTGTGAAATTGCATGAAATATGATAGTTGTTAATTGATTGTCATAAATTGAACAAGATGCCCTTGTGGGGAGTAATTGCTAATTAATTGTCGTATTTTGACTAAATTGCCCTTGCGGGGAGTATTTGCTAGTGATGTACATTGTTTATACATGACACGAAAGTAATTGCTCACACACGTATTGTATCACAAGTGTACTTGTTTAAGTCACACACGATCCACAAAACGAAACACGACACATGTTATGTGCATAGGTATTATGTGCCGAGTCTAGAGACTCGTTAAACGTTCCGACACTTAGAAAATCTCTTTGTTAATTTAGAACGCTAGAGAGAGTTCTACGACGCGCATCACTTGGTGATCTAATTTGGGAAATTCTTCGCAAACAGTGAGTTTCACTTACCCCGCTCTTTGAACTGTTTTCAAACGTTTTCTTTTCACTTGGGGGAGATAACATACTCCGATAAACGCATTTTTCTGAGATAAACGCATATTTAAGATTTTGTTATAAATTATATATCACTTGTAAAGGCTAAGCGGCAAACGTAACATTTGAAGTCCCACACATCGGACCGGTTAATATTTGGAATAGCGAGTCACTTTTGGGTAGTACTACTGGGTTTGACAAACCCCACCCGACGCTAAGCTCAACTGGAGGTTGAGTGGGTGTAATTTTGGCTAACACTTACCATGGTCTGGAATGACCTGGTGACGGGCACTTGATAAACAGTCAGCTTCGGTCGCGAACCACTTAGCGATACTTGTTGTATAGATTAGCTACCTATCGATATATAATTTGACATAACACTATCTGGTAATGCAAAACACTTAAACGCCGTAACGTGGTTACGCAAAACACTGAAACGCCGTAACGTGGTTACGCAACACTGAAAACGCCGTAACATGGTTACGCAACACTTAAACGCCGTAACGAGGTTACGCAAAACGCTAAACGATTTATCTTATATAACTTGTGAACTCACCAACCTTGTGTTGACACTTTTAGTATGTTATTCTCAGGTAGCCGAGGCGGGCGCGCGGTTTAGGAGCATGCATTAAACGAAAATACTTATATTCTGCAAACTTAATTTTAACAGTTACATTTGGTTTTAAGTCGTCCTGCGTGACGCAACTTTTGAATTAAGGTTTTACGCTTCCGCACTTATTTACATTTAAACGTTTTTCTTTGGTTTGATTATAACTAATGATTCCGATCCTGCCAGTTCACACCCTCTGACGGTAAAACTCCGTTAGTGGATTTTGAGGGTGTGACATTCTTATACGTTCCATTATAAAAACTTGCACGTTCCATGAAATATAAAACATTTCTTATACGTTCCAGTATACAAACTTGCACGTTCCATGAAATATAAAACATAAAAAGTATAAAAACAGAAAAAATATAAAACAACAATAACGCTATAAACTATTCTTCTTGAAGTTGAGGACAAGTTCGACTGTTATGACCCTGTTTATGACAAACTTTGCATTCCCTATATTTCTTCCCAGACCGACTTATAGCAATCTCTTTCTGAGATTTAATCCGTTTATGTGACCCGCAACCCTTATTCTTAATACCACTAGGCACACGGACAGTCACCTCTGATGGTTGATCATACCCTAGAATAGCAGCAAACCTATCCCTTTTTGATAAATGAGTTCTTTTGTATCTTGTCTCATCGGCTTGTTTGATCATAATGTTCATTTGATCCCTGACTTTAGTAAGTTCATCAACATCAGTTGCGTAGCTATTTATGAGATACTCACCAGCCAATGTTATTTCCCTTGCGATCTCTTTGACTTTTAAAATTTTGTCATAACCAAAAGTTGAAATTGGAGCAGTTCTAGGATTAACACCAGCATCTCTCTTCCAACGATCGACCATGTATTTCTTTGGAAATCTTGTAACTCTAAACAAATTTAAAATATAAAGGCTGTGACGACACAATAACCCATAATGTTCAAATCTTTTGCATCCGCAAGAAATTGTCGAATCAATTCCTTCCTCACCTTCCTTCTTTAACAAAACCTGACACACAAAAATATATTAAAATACTTTAAAACATTCTGTCAAAAAATCAAATGAACTTTAAAAAAATGTTTTAATACGTTCTAAAACGTTCAAGCAAAAAAAAAATAGAATCTTTAACTAATTCATACCTCCAAACAGCCTGGAACATATGCATTAAAGTCAAATACTAAAAACCTCACAAAATCTTCTTCTTCAGTTGATTTCAAACATGCTACACCGCTCCTAATATGATACATTTCATATTGGAAATCATTAAAAATAGCCTTTGTATACATCAGTTCTGCTTCCTACTCAAAAGGGTTTTCACTATCCGGATATGGATGCGTGTACCTTGTATCATGATCATTTTTCCTACCATTGTGCCTTTGTATCTCCATACAATGATCAAAATGACTAAAGAACTCAACTAGTGATAACTGTGAGTTAAAAACTTGACAAAAAAATGATTTTCACTTTCTGATCTCGATGTAGTTCTCATAAGACCAGACAACGGCTCATCCATGTAATAAGAAGGAATCCAATCATATCACATTTCAAACATGTCACACAACCATTTATTTGTTTCAAGATCATATTCTTTCATTATAAGTTCATATTGCGTTTCGAAATCGGATTGAGAAATTGCATCCGTCCAAACAATGTCACATATTTTACGTTTAGAATCTTCATTGTTACAAAGGGTAGCACCAACCTGATGTAACAAAAAATAATATTTGGTAATAAGATCAACATCAGTTAAAAAACACGTTCTTATATGTTAAAAAATACACACTTAAAACACAACACGTTCTAAAACGTTCTAACACTAATACAAATATGAACTAAATATACTAAAATAGTAATATGTTTATACGTCCTTAAACGTTCTAACACATTTAAAAAATATGCAGCTATCAAATAATGATGGATACTAATATGTTTAGACATTCTAATACGTTCTGAAACATATGCATAGTACATTGAATACATTAAAAAGTTACCTTATCAGCAAGTTTTTTCATAATGTCCCACATACATAACCGATGTCTCGAGTTTGGTAAAACAAAGGAGATTGCTTGCTTCAATACTGGATCTTAATCAGTAACAACCACCTTTGGGGCAATACCGAAAGAATCAAGAAAAACTTTCAAAAGCCATGAATAAGATTCAATAGATTCAGATGATAATAACGCAGCACCAACTGTAACATTACAACAGTGATTATCATGGCAGTAAATGATACAAAAACCATATTGTACCTGTAAAAAACAAAATTATTAGAAAACGATTAAGAAAATATATGTAAAAAAAATAAAAAATTAAAAAACAAATGTATTAAATTGACATACTTGTTGGTCATAAATGTTGCATCAAATGATATAATATATCCAAAAGCCAAATAATTTTTCTTTGAAATTTCATCCGCCCAAAATAAATGATCTAATTCACCATTAGAATTAACAGTATACTCAAACGAATAACCATCACAACAGTTTTTCTTCCCACTTAATCTTTGTACAACCATTTCCGCATCATACTCCCCAATATAACAAGTTAAACTCTGTTTGAAATTCTTACAATCGTCTTTTGTAGCCCCAACTTCTTTAAATCCTCCACACTTTGTCCTCATAATATTAAACGCCTTAACAGGGCCCAAAATCAGTGTTGACAACTCATATATAATATCTTGTTATACATGAGTCAACTTCCTATTTGATCGAACAAAATGCATATCTTATGCATTCACCAGTTCATGTTATGTCCTTCGACAAAATTATTTATTTCAAACCTCAAACCGTCATCAAATTTTAGAAAAATTTGAGCTCGACAACCACACCGAATTGTTGGTCTCTTCCTTCTTTTATAATACGGTCTATTGGAACCATCTTTTTCAGCCATAGAATCATAACTGTTTGCAGGTTTATGACCTTCTTTGGAACATGTAAAATATTTAGACTTTAATAAACCGTCATTCATATACGAACCTCCTTTACGAACACAAAAACCAGCTTTCTTTGCATATTCACAATAGAAATCATATGCATGATCAACAGATTCAAAAATCATTCCTTTTACAGGTTTACAAGATGCATTAACTTGCGGTATAACAACATCTGATGAAGGATCTGATAAACAAAAAGCAATTTAAGTCAAAAAAATTCACCTAAAAAACAATTAATTACAGTTTAGAAAATACATACGAAAATAAATATAATTTAAAATATAATCAAACATCAAAAATAAATTAATACGTTCTAATACGTTATAATATGTTCTAACCGAATCACAAACCAATTATATGTTCTAATACGTTCTAAATAAAAAATCAACAATCCTATCCACGATTTGCTATTAAAACACATAATTTGAAGTCTAACCAAATCACAATTAGTTGACAAATTATAAAACACAATATCGATCATAAAATTCAACAGAAACAAAACCTAAAAATCAAAAAACTTAATTTATCCGTCAATTAAACCTACTGTATACAGCTAAATAAATAACAATTGATTAGAATTAAACCTACAATTACTTACTTTGATGATCGTAATACATGACGCTAAAAATCAACGAAGACCGTCAAAGCTAATCGAACAACAACTCGCCAGTTGTTAAGCAGTTTTTGGATACAAAGATCAAATTCAATAAAACAGGGTATATACAAAAACTGTAACATCCCGAAAATTCTAGAATAATATTTAATGTTATATCTGCGTCGGGTGAATTATCAGCGTTAGTGAGATATTGATAATAATATGATAATGAGGCTTAAGGAGTAGCGGGCTTGGTTAATAGAATTAAAGATGGACTAAAAAGGAAAAATGGACCTTAGGTCTATGGGCTTAAGGGAGTATAAATACCCCTTAAACCCTAATCCTTTCCATTATTATCCAAATTTACACCATAGCCTACACCTTGATAAACACACACAAACACTATCCTAAAACCCGAGCCGAAATCCGAAGGTGAAAACCGGAGCTTGTTGGTGCTATATCGTCGTGAAGAACCAAGACAACATCAAGGCTTAACCGTGTTCGTTGTTTGACTCGTTTAAGGTACGTTTAGAATTGGAAATCATTTATTTAGGTTCGGACTCATCTAGAAGTCATAGATCTGTGTTAGTATGGTAAAAACGAATCCAACAAAGCTAAACTTACTGAAATTGATTACAGTTTGATAGGTTGATCGTTAGAATGAAAAACCCGTATGTTTATACATAAATCGCACCATGAAAACTCAGATATTTGGATGATTGGACCCTTGGGGTTTGTAGGCGCTGCATAGACGATTCCAATGATACCAAAATCATGATATTTCGTTAAGAATTGAAGGTTTAATTGCAGATCTTAGATATATTGACTGTTATTGTTCTTGACGATTTTGACTTTGACCCTTGAGTCAAAGTCTGGATAAGAACTTGATGATTCGTTATAATTAAGATAACGAATCAGGTAGTTCGTTACTCGCCCATTCGTTCTGTCAAGATAACGAATTAGCTACCCAGTTCGTTATGATTCAAATAACGAATCAGGGGATTCGTTACTCATCTTTCATCATAATTCAGATAACGAATTGAGTTGTGTCTGGGTAACGAATCAGATGAAGATAAGGTAACGAATCAGTTAGCGAATCAGACTCAGTTCGTTATAATTGAGATAACGAACTAGGCCATTCGTTATAGCGAATGAAGGAAGATTTGGTAGCGAATTAGACAGTGAATTGATAACGAATTAGCCAACGAATTAGGCTTAATTCGTTATAGCAAATGAGTTAGCGAATTAGAAAAATGATTCAAAATCTTAATGAAAAATGTGTTAACCCCAGCCAGGGGCTCTGCCCCTTGGACCCCGCTAGGGGCTGCCGCCCCTAGAACCCCGCTGCCAGGGGCGCTGCCCCCGGACCCCCGTTCGTTGTGGGCTATTGTTATACTAGAAACGTGATATGGGTAGTGATAGTTAATCGTTGCGTGTAATTGTTATACAACTAGTCATACACACCTCTCGGAAGGAGTAACCATCTGCAGTGAACGTAACCGAGTTCAGGTGAGTTTTTAGCCCCATTCCTTGTTATGTTTTCGGGGCTGTGTGCATACTCGATGTGATAGCTAATACACTTACCCTAAATTGGTAAGTGTATGCCATGTATGATTTATATGTTATCTATATATGTCTTGAATGAGAATGAAAGCTTGTCAGTACGTGAACGATCTTTGGATATTGCACGTACTGTCAAGTTAATAAAATAGACATGAATATTGTGTGTAATGTAAAGTTGAGGGCTTGCCGGTACGTGAACGATCTTCGGATATTGAACGTACTGTCATGTTATAAATATAGATTTGAATATTGTACGTAATGTAAAGATGAGGGCTTGCCGGTACGTGAACGATCTTCGGATATTGCACGTACTGTCATGTTATAAATATAGATTTGAATATTGTACGTAATGTAAAGATGAGGGCTTGTCGGTACGTGAACGATCTTCGAATATTGCACGTACTGCCATGTTATAAATATAGATTTGAATATTGTATGTAATGTAAAGATGATTGCTTGTCGGTGCGTGAACGATCTTCGGATATTGCATGTATTGCCAAGTTTAGTGATTGTCTCCTTATATGGATATTAAATAATAAGTTATGTACATAGTTCCTTCTACGGATAATATATATTGAGTGTTACTTCTATGGAAAGCACAGTGTTCCTTTAATGGAAAGCATAGTGTTCCTTTATTGGAAATCATAGAGTTCCTTCAATGGAAAGCATAGTGTTCCTTTAATGGAAAGTACAGTGTTCTTTTAATGGAAAGCATAGTGTTCCTTTAATGGAAAGCATAGGGTTCCTTTTATGGAAATATATAGGATGTTCCCTCTATGAAAGTATATTGAGCGTCCTTCTAGGGAGAATTTATACAGAGTGTCTTTCTATGGAAAATATATATATAGCATGGGCAACAGCCATGGTTCTTTTAATAGATATTATGTGACGTTCCTCTTATGGATGTTTATACAGGGTTAAGATATGTATGTATGTAAGATATGTGTATGTATTGTATGTCTCCTGATTAACTAGAACTCACTCAGCGACGCTGACTTTTAGTATGCACGCAGGTGAATATGATTAAAGAGCTAACATGAGGTTGGCACATGGCACGGATTGAGCGGCTGGCATATGAAGATGAAAGAAATGGTGTTTTAAATATGATATTTATTATCATGGTTTTAAAGAAAAGATTTAATGTTTTGTAATGAATTATTTAAGTTAAACATATATGCAAACATACGCGAATAATTTTACATTCATATATAGTTATTTACGTATATGCAATTATGCAAACAATTACATGTATGTAAATACTTAGTTAAACATATTTTAAAATAATAGTGTGAAAACATAATTCAAAACAACATTTACACATGTAAAAAAGGTGTTTAAGCGTGTGTAGATAACCATAAAATAGATGTTTACACCTGTGCAAATTAATTCAAACAATTCAAAAGTAAATTAGATGTAAGGCCCCATTACCGGTGCCCTACTTTCGACGTTGGATTTACTCATAAACACAGTTCATAATATCAGAGTTAATAAAAACATTCGTGGAACATTAAAACATTCAAACCATCATATTACAAAACCATACTTTGTTGTCTTAACGTGCATTCAAATTATTTAAAACATAAAACATTGTCTTTTAATCATCATAACATAACACTTCATTGAGATGCCAGTGCCTTCAATTCCAAGCCATGTGTTTCCCCTCAAGCAAGTTGCCTCATTCTACTCACCTGCATGCATACTAAAAGTCAGCTACGCTGAGTGAGTTCTAGTTAATCATGCAACAAACAATCTGTTCACATACTTGCACACGTGCCCGAAGGGGTGTACGTTATTCATACTTACTTTTCATATATAACTATCCATCCTATTTAAAGAGCCTTCCACCCTATAACCTCACAGATATTATAAGGGTCTGGTCCCTAACATCACAGATATTATAAGGGTCTGGTCCCTAACATCACAGATATTATTAGGGTCTAGTCCCTACCATCACAGATATTATTAGGGTCTGGTCCCTACCATCACAGATATTATTAGGGTCCGGTCCCTTTGTTTCATGCTACTGTACCATACCTGCTCTTACATAATTTCCTTGACAATACGTGCAATCTCCGAAGAGCGTTCACGTACAATCAACATAACATACATACATTATGCATACATCGTATATTCATACATACATCATATCTTACATCATACGTAGCAATCATATCTTTAATTACCACCTAACGGTACATGCAATATCCGAAGATCGTTCACGCACCGTCAAGCAATCATCATACATAAATCATACAAGCATACACTTATCACTTAAGGTAAGTGTATTAACTATCACATCGAGTATGCACACAGCCCCGAAAACATAACAAGAAAGTGGGGCTAGAAACTCACCTCAAGGCGGTTGCGTTCACGTTTACGGTTATCCCCTTCTTTAGCTGTGCGCGACTAACTGTATAATAATTATACGTATCAATAACTATCACTACACATATCATCTTTCTAGTTTAATTATTACCCTCAACGAACGGGGGTCCGAAGGCAGCGCCCCTGGCAGCAGGGTTCTAGGGGCGGCAGCCCCTAGCGGGGTCCAAGGGGCAGAGCCCCTGGCTGGGGTTAAGCTGCCAGGTCAGCTTGGAAAAATTTTATTTCTATTAACTGTCTTATCACATTTTCCATTAGCATTTTGAATCATTAATTAATTTGCCACTTAAAAGTCCAAGGGCTTCTTTGTAATTAAATCTTTCTTTTCTAAGTCCAGGGACCATTCTGTCATTCAGTTAAACTACTAATTCGTTACTGGTTCATAGCGAATTGGATTATCCTAGCGAACTGGTCATGGTAACGAAATGGACCCTCTAACGAACCAGTCCATATAGCGAACCAGTCCAGGTAGCGAACTGGACCTTCTGATTCGTTATCTCCTTTAACGAATGACTATAACGAATTGGGGCTAATTCTTTATCTTTTAGCTATAGCGAATCAAGGGTGATTCGCTATCTTTTCCCTTAACGAACTGAAGCTAATTCGTTACATTCCCACAGACGAATCAGCTTAGCAAATTACTTCTAATTCGCTAGCTACCCTTAGCGAACTAGGGTTAGGTCAGGGAATGTTAGAACATTCCCTGACATTCCTGTTACCTCGTATTTACTTTTCCGGCGCCGTCTTTCCGGCGCCGAACCGGAAAGCCGCCGGAAAATCGCGGATTCGTCGGAAAAACGTGTTTTAACTCGTTTTTCACCATTTTTCGTCCCGTTCGATCCAGATCTGAGCTAGGATGATCCCTAAGCTCGTCTTAGGTTCGGTTTATACCCGATTCCATCCGGATCTCGTGACTTAAACGGTTTAACGGTGTCGTCTCGTAGTTTCGCGATTATGTCTAACGAGTTTAGGTAAATAAAACATCATACTAGAATTACCTCGGGTCGGAATCGTTATCCTTCTTGGTTTTGGCTTAAAGAAAGGAAGAACTAGAGAGAGATCGTAAGTGTGTGTTTTGGTGGTGTATGGAATATGTGAGAATGAGGATTAAATGGAGATTAAGGGTTTATATATTTATGGATCATGGGCTTAAGCCCATGGTCTTTCCTTCTTTCCTTCATAACCCAAGTCCATAACCCATATCCATTTAACCAACATAAGCCCAACTCATATTCTATTTATCTAAACCGATAACGACCCACTATAAAATAGATGAGAATTATTTTATTATTATAATCAAAAGTAAGATGTTACATTAGATTTAATGTTTTGTATGATATTAAAAATCATTTCTGATAAATATTATTCGAATAGTATATTTGATGATAATATAATATGATTAACATATATGTTAATTCAAAACGCATAATTGCGTCATTATACCAGATGCATTAGCCATTCACAAATAAAGATTGTTTTTTTCTTTGAGAAAATCATTTGATGTAATTTATTGTTACGTTTCATTAGATGATTAAAAGAAAATAAGATAATGACGAGATTGTTTAGAATTTGGAATTATACCTCCTTTAAATGAGGAGTTAGTTTAGGAAGAGAATCTTACGGTTTCTATCTTATTTTTTGAACATGTCTAAACTACCCTTTTTGTTTTATTAATTTATCTCTAAAGATTACTATAAATTACAATCATGCCATTATTGTTTCAAACCACTGATCAAATGATCTAAGGGCTATTATGAGTTCTTAAGGTTCTCACAAAAATTAAGGGTTCCTAAATGATTATATCCCTATATATATATATATATATATATATATTTATATATAATGATTCAAATAAGAATAATGAGTTTCCTAGGAATGGTAAGAACCAACAAATTTTGACATTTGGAATTACAAATGATGGTGAAAGAACAATTCTAGGAAACTATGTCGGTTATAATGGTGATATAGTAATTCTAGGAAACTGTGTCGGTTATTGGTGATTTTAAATCACAACCATTGATTGACATGATCCAATGGTTATGATTTATTCATAGTCTTCCTAGGAAACTACTTCTTTTTAGGATAACCCTCCCCCATATATATATATATATATATATATATATATATATATATATATATATATATATATATATGATTAGGTTCATTTCAGAAGTGTTTTTAATGCGAGAAGTGCGAGAAATCATTATAACCAATCATATTTTTCTTTTAATTTTATCTTTAATTTATGTTGAAGGGTATAATTGTAATCTCCATAAATATGAGAATATGGTAACTATTAATTGCGGGAGGTTTCAAATAATATTTTATATTTTATTTTACTTAAACATTTGCAAGAGATTAGTGTACGTATTCTTTAAACATTTGCAAGTAATTTCTTATTTTTTATTTTTCTTAAATATTTGATTATGGTAACTATTTTTATTTGTCTTTAATTACTGTATGTATTGTACGTATTCCTCATGTTAACATTAGTGTCCCACAATTCTTCAAATTAATGTTTTTATTTTTACAAACCGTTGTAAATGATAAAGTATTTTTATATTACGAAAAAAGCACTAAATATCATACATGACAACATACTATGTTTTACTTACACATCTCATAGACATGAGTTTGCATATTTTTTTACATGTATTCACCATAATACTTCAAATATATTTTTATAAAACAAAATTTTACATCACCCTAATTACTTAGTTTCGCCAACTGTTTGTATTAATGTGTAGGTATGTTGCACGAATGTATGTAGGTACGCAAGTATGTGTAGGTGTGTAGGTAAGTACGTAAGTATGTAGGTATGCAGATATGTGTAGGAATGTAAGTATGTGGGTAGGTATGTACGAACGTATATATGTATGTATGTACGTACGTACATTTGTATGTATGTGGTATGTGTAGGTACATACGTAAATATATATGTATGTACGTTGGTATGTACGTATGTAGGTATGTATGTGGTATGTGTATGTACGTACGTAAGTATTTATGTATGTATGTACGTTGGTATATACGTATATACGTATGTATGTGTGTAGGTATAATAATCGAGATGAGGTTAAAAATTGATTTAAACTCCACCACCAAAACTATTACTTATAATGTAATGAATGGTTTAAAATTTCTTGAATAAGAGCTCCTAATTACAAGATAATTGTTGTTACGATTTAATTAAGGCGTAAATGGCGGAAACGGATGGAGACATTGAAGTCTGATTTAATGATTTCAAAACACCAAATACATTTATACCCTTTTGAATTAAATATATATGTTGTAATAATGTGTAATTAATTACAAATATGTCATTTGGATTGTACACCAGTGATTAAACACCATCAATGGTTCAGATCTACTTCTCGCACTTCTCACTCTAAAATCATTTCTCGCATGATCCATCCCCTATATATATATATATATATATATATATATATATATATATATATATATATATATATAGAGAGAGAGAGAGAGAGAGAGAGAGAGAGAGAAACAAGATCAAATACATTTTATTCTTAACATGAAAATGGTGAGAACCAATTTGCTGTTATTATTAGGTTTATTTTTACAGGTGTTTGCTGTTATTTTTGTTTATATTTGCTAATTTTCCATTATGAGACATTATAACTATTCACTGATTTATATTTTGTTGTTATTATTAGATGTTTTCTTTTGTTGGTATAAGTATATGTTGGTATTTGCTGTTATTATTTTGTTCTTGATTTTGATCTTTTATTGTAATTTTTAGGTTCTTTTCTTTGTTATTATAAATCATTGTTTATGTAGATTGGTATTGTAGTTGGTATTGTTTCTTACGTTCTCATTTTTTTATAAATTGATATTATTTCTTACGTTATGATGTTAAGATTAAAATGTACATGAACCTTCCAATATATATACACATATATGGGAGGGTTATACTAAAAAGATATAGTTTTCTAGGAAGACTAGGAATAAATCATAACCATTGGATCATGTTAATCAATGATTGAGATTTAATTTACTAAAAACCGCACAGTTTCCTAAAATTACTCTTTCATCATTATAACTGACATAGTTTTCTATAATTGTTCTTTCACCATCATTTGTAATGCCAAGTGTAAAAAATTTGTTGGTTCTTACTATTTCTAGGAAACTCCTTATTCTTATTTGAACTCTTTTCTCTCTCTCTCTCTCTTTATATATATATATACATGTATGTATAGGGTGGGGTGGGGTTAAAATAAGAAGTGGAGTTTGTCTAAGAAGTGTAAGAAGTAATCTGGTGCGTTAGATATATTGATCTGACGGTGGATATGGAAAGTGTGTTTTTTGTTCGGTGCGTTTTATTTTAGTTGTTGTGTTTTTTGTTCGGTGTGTTTTAATAGATATAGTGGTGAAAACACACTTTCTACACTTATTAAGATAAATCTACTTCTTATTTTAACCTTGCTCTAACATAAAAAGAAATTACAGTATTTTTTCACACCGAATCGACTTATTACACATGTGTAAATAACTTCTAAACTTTGGTAATTATCAAAAATCATTATTCTCTCTCCTGATTAATTTTTTAATCAGATTTATTCTCAGCCACATATTCCATACACATTTAATTAAATGTGTGGTCCATATTGAGTTGTTAAAGTTCTTACAACGTATCAAGTTTTTAAAATATTCCTCCTATATATATATATATATATATATATATATATATATATATATATTCCTAGGAAATTCTTTATTTTTATTTAAACCCTAACTGTATGTATGTATGTATGTATATATACATATATATATATATATATATATATATATATATATATATATATATATATATATGATAGGGTTTAATGTAAAAAACAATAGTTTTGTAAGAAGAATAAAAATAGATTTACACCATTGGATCTAAGATCTAGTGATTGTTGGTAGTTTCTAAAAGTTGTATAGTTTCTATTTACATGTTAGTGTCCTATTTGGGTGATGTACTTTATTTTAAAGTCTCTCACATTTCTCACAAAACAATTGTTTTTTATTTGAACCCTTTTCTATATATATATATATATAAAGAGATAGAGAGAGAGAGAGAGAATGGTTCAAATAAAAATAAGGAGTTTCCTAAAAAGGTAAGAATTAATAGATTTTTGACATGTGATGTTACAAGCTATGGTGAAAGAACAAATATAGAAAACTATGTCGGTTTTTGGTAATTTTAAATATCAACAATTGTTTAACATGATCCAATAACTATGATTTATTCATAGGAAAACTACTTGTTTTTAGGATAACCCTCACACACACACACACACATATATATAGGTAAAGGATCAAATACGCTAATAACTTATTGTACATTACGTATGTGACAGTTTTAAACGTCGATTTCAAAAGACAAGTAGTGGCAAACTTGTAAATAATTTCAATTCGTTTCCATCCTAATTAAACGCTAATCGATTCAACCATCGTCATCGACGCTATTTGCAAACACCAGTTCAATAGGATTGAACTGAAATAAGCCGTTCGCAGAAACCCATTTACGGAACTTTTAATACGTTCTATATTTGTTCATATAATTGAATCGATTATCTAATTAACTGTCGATTGATGATTTTTTTATGAATAAGAGATTATATAAAGTGATTAAACGTTTCATTCATGTTTGTTTGCTTAAACGTTCTACGATATGGTAGAACGTATTTACATAACGTATGAACATAACGTATAGACAATCTGATGATATCAAGTAGAACGTATTAACAGAACGTATAAACAATCTGATTATAAACTTGGGATTATGAATTGTAAATTAGGCTTGACATGACTGAAGATGGGTTAGTATAAACAGAACGTATAAACAAGTAAAACGTATCAAAGGAACGAATAAACAAGTAGAACGTATAAACAATATGATGATATCAAGTGAACGTATTAACAGAACGTATAAACAACATAATTATATCCTAATAAGATAAGAGTTAAGCAATTGAACGTTTAGAAGTTCTATATTAGTTGAAAGTATTAGTTGTTCTAATTTTGAACGTATTAGTTGAACATTTAAACTTTTTGTTCATTTTGGTCATAACGTATTAGTTGAATGTTTAAACCTTTTTTTTTCATTTTGGTGGTCATTTTGGTCAGAACGTTTAACTTTGAGCAGAACGTTTAAACATGAACACTAATCATAGCTCAATTAAGTGTGTTAATCTGTATTTTCATAATATGATTCTTAATTCTCTTACACATCAATTCGATTGATTAAATCATCAATTTTTGAACAATTTGAAGATTTTTAATGTTCAGTGACGTTCTATTTCAATTTTGGTTTTTGACTTTTGAGATTTCATACTGTAAGTTGTGATTAGAGTTTAGAAATTGGATGAGGTAGATTAAGGAGTTCAGAATTTGGATCGGAATCGATTTTATATCGATGAATTTAATCGCGAACTACTGCTTGGGTTATTTACGAAACTGCCACCACGTGAAATTAACATCGACGTTCAAAAAGATCGTGTACCTAATGTACGATAACTGATTATTGTACGTTAACCTCCCCCTATATATATATAGGTTAAAATAAAAAATAATTGTTTTGTGAGGAGTGTGAGAAGACTTTAAAATAAAGTACACCACCTAAATAGGACACTATAACATGTAAATAGAAAACTATATAACTTTTAGAAACTACCAATCTCAACCACTAGATCCTAGATCCAATCCAAGGGTGGACTTCTATTCTTATGCTTCTCACAAGACAATTGTTTTTTATATTAACCCTACTATATATATATATATATATATATATATATATATATATATATATATATATATATAAGGGTTCAAATAAAAAACAATTGTTTTATGACAATATATATATATATATGGTTTAGGTTAACGTAAAAAACAATAGTTTTGTGAGAAACATAAGAATAGATGTATACCATTGGATCTAGGATCTAGTAGTTGATGTTGGTAGTTTTCTAAAAGTTGTATAGTTTCCTACTTCTATGTTATAGTGTCCTATTTAGATGGTGTACTTTATTTTAAAGCTTTCTCACGCTTCTCACAAAAGTATTGTTTTTTTATTTGAACCCTTATATATATATATATATATATATATATATATATATATATATATATATATCACACATCACATATAATAATATTTTCCAAACCATCAACGACGACATGCGGTTGTCTCCCCCCTCCCCATTTCGCCTCTTTTGTAGCCTGGGGGCGGTGTTCCACCTCTTATCCCCATTGTCGCCCTCATCTTCTCGCCCACTACACTTACCCTAAGTGCTTGGTTAGAGCCTTTTGATATATAAATTTTCATTGGTTGGTAATGCATTTTGCATTTATTGGCTGCATTAGAATATTTTCATAAAAATTGATAAATGCATTTTATTAAATATTATCTATACATACTATTAAAGCAAGATTCATTTTCCACTTGTCAAGCTTCTAGGGCCTCCACATCAATGCCACCTCAAGGCCATGTCACCCATTACCTTTCTTAATCAAGCCAACTCATCCACTAACTTATATTTAAACCATAACATTTCTTAGTTTTTTACCCTTATCAGCTTTTTATCTCTTTCACCTATTAATAAATTCCGGCGAATATCATTCAAGATTTTTATCAATTTTCCTGTAAGTTTGTATTTTATAATAAACTTCCGGTTGTTTATCTATTTATTTCCGACAACCTTATTATTTTTTCCGGCTATTGTTTCTTCTAACCTTTTTATGTTTATTCTCATTCTTAACTGATTTTATTAAAATCGGTTTAGGTTGTAAACATAAACGGGCATCAAGGTTGTAAGGCCCCGTTACCGGTGCCTCACATTTGGACGTTGGATTTACTCATAAACACAGTTCTATAAATCAGAGTTTATTAAAACTTCACGGAATATATAAACTTTCATAAAACATTACATAACTTATCTTAAACAACATCTTTGTCTTTCAAAAACCTCGTAATTAAACATAAACTAATAAACGTCTCGAGTCTTCCGATGCCAGCCTCTTATTCAATGCCACATGTTCCCCTCAAGCGAGCTGCCTCATCCTACTCACCTGCATGCATACTAAAATTCAGCTACGCTGAGTGAGTTCTAGTTAATCACGTAACATACAATTCATTCTCATACATTCTTCCCGTATCCGAAGACACGTATTACTACCTTAACCTTGTATAAATATCCATAGGAGGATCGTCACGTAATATCTATTAAAAGAACCATTACTATTACCCATACTATATATATAATTTCCATAGGAGGAACACTCTGTATACCTTCCATAGAAGGAACACCCTATATACTTTCCATAGAAGGAACACCCTATATACTTTCCATAGAAGGAACACTACACTATCCATAGAAGGAACACTATGCTTTCCATAGAAGGAACATCCTATATACTTTCCATAGAAGGAACACTTTACTATCCATAGAAGGAACATTATACTTTCCATAGAAGGAACTCTATATATTATCCATAGAAGGAACACTGTATGTAAGTTATTATTTAATATCCATGCAAGGAGCTAATCACTTCCCTTAGCAATACGTGCAATATCTGAATATCGTTCACGTACTGACAAGCTTTCATTCATAACGTTCATACATCATCCTTACATTACATACAATATTCATATATTTATCTATATCCTGACAGTACGTGCAATATCCGAAGATCGTTCACGCACCGTCAAGCTTTCATTCATATCTATCATATCTATCCTACATGGCATACACTTACCATTTAAGGTAAGTGTATTAACTAACACATCGAGTATGCACACAGCCCCGAAAACATAACAAGGAAAAGGGCTAGAAACTCACCTGGATCCTGTTCCTTTCTCCGTTTATTGTAATTCCCTTCTTTAGCTGAGCTCTGCTAACTGTATACGAGTTACACGTATCAATACTCATCCTATTCGTATTTTAACCGAAAATGACTAAGTTTGGTCTCATCGACTGGCCTTGTATTAGATTACATTTAACTTAGATTATTTTATTTTTTAACTTTTATGGTATTAGTCTTTTATTTATTTAATATTTAAATTTCTATTTCAGTCTTTTCTTTATCGAGTTCCCATCATGTGATTATAAGTTTATTCATATTTAGACGTATGTGTGTATGTATAGGACACACGGGTTATCCCATTCTTGTGGACCTCCAAGTGTAATCTTAGGTGTGGGTTTAAGCGAGTATTTCTTATACATATACGTATTCTCGGGTTCTCAACGATATAGATTACAAAGTAATCAAATCACTTCGTAAAGTAATCGAACTATTAGAGATCGAGTGTAGGGAGTGTTATAGGATTTGGGTTTGTAATTGGGCTTGGGGCTAATGTTTGGGCTGAGTATTAATAAAAGCCCAACCCCTCCTTGTCATAACCAAACCATCTGCTCACCCTTCCTTCTTCATTTTTCTTCTTTTCTTTCTTTTCTTTCAGCCGCTTCAAGAAATCGAGTCCTTGTTTGTGTGCGAGTCATGTATGTGTATATGTAAACGAGTCACGAAAACAGATCCAAGGTATAATCGGTTTCTATTGTAATCGATCTTGCTTGTAAGCGATATAAGGAGATCAGGCTCACGGTAATCGATTTGGCACCGGTTCTATGGTGTAATCGGCTAATGTATGCGATCTGGATTGAAATCGAATTAGTGTCAGATCGATTAGGCAGTGACGTCAGCACCACCATTGTAATCGAGTTCTGCAAGTAATCGGGTCTTAATTGTAATCGACCCCCAATTGTAATCGACTCCAGATGTAATCGAATTTGGGTGTAATCGAGGTGAGGGTTTGTATGTATATTGTATGGAATCTGTATATGTATATCTATTTATATGCGATTACTATTGTAAACGAATCACTATTTGTAAGCGATTTGGGGTTTTGTAATCGGCTGGTCATGTATGCGAGTCAGATTGTGTTCGAGTTTAAGGTTGTAAGCGAATCATCAATGTAATCGAGTTATTGTAATCGAACGGTCCACTGTTTGTGGTTATATTTGTGTAATTGATGAGCTGCAACTTTATATGTGAATAGGGACCACGAGGTGGTCATCAGGTCCATTATCATTTTGTGTTTTAACATGTAAGCCTATATCACTACATTTCCCGACCCCGTAAGCGTTCCCACGAGCACCTTCGGCTAAGGCTCGGCCCGGGAAAGCATAAAGTTTAAACCTTTAAGCTTTAAACGTTCGAAACTAGATCTAGGGTTTCCTTTAACGAGCCGTTCACCTTTCGGGTTCGTTTCATTCATTTTAAACGTCAAGTTTTCAACTTTAATGTTCGTTTATACTCGATCTACTCTCGTTTTAAGTTTCAAGGCCAAACGCTCATTAAAACATAAACTTTAAGTTCAAGAACGCACCTTTATATGTTTGTTTGGTCTCAGTGAGCTTGTTGATGAACCTTAAATCTTGGATCTATCTTGTATAAGGAAGATCTATTAATAATCACGTACGATCTCGCTTCTCCTTCCTTTCTTTCTTTAGGCCGTTTATAGTAAGGTGTATGTGTGAGTAGAGATTATGGGGGAAGATGGAAATGAAAGTTAGGGTTTTAGGATGGTTTAAGGAGATATTTATACTCCTCAAAGCCCATGGACCTAAAGCCCATCCCACCATCTTGATCCATTTTCCATAATTCTTTCTATATTTAATATTAATTAACTATTAACACTCGTTTATAATTTCATGGACTTTCTTTTATCTATTATTTTATTAATTTATTATTTCTCTATTTATCCGAGCAACTATTATGCCATAAATAAATTATATATTTAAATATTATTCTTTGAGACTTCGGGATGTTACAAAGGTGATATTTGGACGTTTTACGTTTTTCTGGTAAGACTCAATGTTAAATATTTTTCGGCTATGTTTTATACCTATAACAATGGTTGCTTTACATTACTTCAGGTTATTTACCCGTTTAATTTGCTGAAGATTTCATTTTAGTTTGTTAATCAAAATCTTATATTCCATTGTTACGTTTTTCCGGTAAGTATTTCCGGTAAGTTTTTCGGTAACATTTTCCGTATATCAATATTAGTATTCATTTTTATTATTTTAGTTAACATTTTCCGGTGAGTGTCACGGTTTATACAATCTTTTTTCCGGTAACATCTTTAAATTTCGTTTTTCCGTTAACATCTTAAAATTTTCCTGTTATTAGTTATAATTAAAATAATCCATAATATCAATATTAATATTCTTTTTTATTATTTCAGGTAATTACCGACTCATATAATTTAATTTCACGGAATGATTATGAGTTTATAATATGTATAGATTTTAATTTAATGTTGATGTATATTTTACTTTGTTAATTTGTTAATATTCATGTATATTCATCTTCTTGTGTTTATAAAAAATAAAATACGATTGTATATCGGAGATGCGAGATAAGTTTGATCTGTATTTTTTTTCCGGCGTGTTTTAATCTATTCAATGTGAATTATCTCATTAATACCATTTATTTTGTTTGACTTTCCTTATTGTTTTAAATAACTTCATTAACATAAATATTGTAATTTAATCATCCCATTAAAACATTTTATATTCTTTGACTTTCCTTAATTTATAAACAAACCGATTTTAAAGTTAATTTGAATTATTTGAAATTAGTTATTTTATAGTCAACGTGAATATTAATTAATTATTTTTATAATAACAATAAATTAATTAAAATGTTATATTGTTAGTTCAAATAATTTACAATAATTGCAAATCATTTATGTTTATATTATCTTTACATAAATAAGTAAATAATTTATAGTATATAATCGTATGATATTAATTTATAGTTAACGTGAATATTAATTAAATATTTTTATAATAACAATAAATTTTTTGGTATATAATCATACTTCGTAGTACAAATTACAAGTTACAAATTTTTTGTTACAAATGTTATACTGTTACTTCAAAAATTAAACTTAAAACGTTATTAGTAAAGTAAATAAGTAATTTATACGAGTCTTTTGAAAATAAGTAAATATGTAAATAATTGCACTAATTATGGTAAGTTGTTTGAAAATATTAAATTTAATTCAAAAAATAAGTAACCATATATTTTTGGTATATGTTGACTAAAATAATTTAAAAACTATTATTCTTATATTTATTTTTGGTATAAGTTAATTTGAAAGGTTTTTTCATAAATTTAGATAATAATAATATATAAAAAATTACTTAAAAAACGTATATTAAAAACTATTTTGATTTTATTATGTCAACTAATTACATAATAATAGTTATTTTTTACTAAAAACCGACATGGTTTCTATTTTTATTATAATATGTTTTATTTAAAAATTTATTTATCAATTCTATTTAAATTATATTTTTGACTAAAAACCGACATGATTTCCCAAAGAAAAAGAAACGATTTATTTACAATTATTTTTAACAAATTTCCATATTATAATTTACAATAATTGCAAATCATTTCTATTTATATTATCTTTAGATAAATAAGTAAATAATTTATAGTATATAATCGTATGATATTAATTTATAGTTAACGTGAATATTAATTAAATATTTTTATAATAACAATAAATTTTTTGGTATATAATCATACTTCGTGGTACAAATTACAAGTTACAAATTTTTTGGTACAAATGTTATACCGTTACTTCAAATATTAAACTTAAAACGTTATTAGTAAAGTAAATAAGTAAATTTATATAAGTCGTTTGAAAATAAGTAAATATGTAAATAATTGGACTAATTATGGTAAGTTATTTAAAAATATTAAATTTTGTTAGAAAAATAAGTAACCATATATTTTTGGTATATGTTGACTAAAATAATTTAAAGACTATTATTCTTATATTTATTTTTGGTATAAGTTAATTTGAAAATTTTTATCATAAATTTAGATAATAATAATAATATATCAAAAATTACTTGAAAACGTATATTAAAAACCATATTGATTTTATTATGTCAACTTAAATTTACATAATAATAGTTATGTTTGACTAAAAACCGACATGATTTCTATTATTATTATTATTATTATTATTATTATTATATGTTTTATTTACAAATTTATTTATCAATTCTTTTTAAATTATATTTTTCAGTAATAAAAATTATTTATTTAAACCATTTTGAAATACGAATTTTTTACCACTTATATTAAATTTACAAAAATAGGTTATACAGTTGGACTTTGACCATAACTTCAAAAACCGAATTTTAATAGGTTAACAACTTGAATTTTTTTATTAATATGACTTGACTCTAATTTTGGTAAATGTGTACGTTATTATAATTTTAATAGTAATTAATAATAATAATAATTTAATTTCAAATGATGCACTTACCGTTTAATTAATATTCATGATGTAATACCTTATAATTCATTTATAATAATCCGTTCTTATAAATATAACATTAACAATTCATTATATATATATATATATATATATATATATATATATATATGTATATATATATTACACGCTCATGTATTACACGGGTCACTCACTAGGTTTAATTCAAAAGTGGATTTTTTTAAGATGAAAATTTACTAACTATATATGTATATATATATTTTTTTACAGTCTGACATTTGTTAGAATTAATTCAAATTTGCAGCAACCAAGAAAGTCTAAAAGACTTACAATACAGAGTTGATCATTCATTTTAAATTTCATATATAGTCATCAACCATTTCAAATTACATTATCTCTAAATGGGTAAAAAAAATATAGTTACAAAGGAAACGGGTTAAATGAGTACATATTGAAATAAACATAAAACTAAAGAGCACACTCTATTAAAACAATATAAGATTATTATTATTATATGTATTCAATGATTATTTAACACAATTTATCTACAAAATAGTTATAAAGAATTGAATGAGAAAGCGTTTTCATATTTCATGAATGATATATATTAGGAATCAACTATATGTCAACCACACTTGAATGAAACTTAATATATTATTGAATATTGATTAAGACTTTATTTTAAAGATCAATTAATTATTGTATTATGAAAAACTAAATTTAGATTTTTGATTGTCATAACAATTTGTTTTGTAACATAATATTATAATAAAAAGAAATGTCTTAAATATTATTTATCTTTTAACACATTTTAACATATGTGTAATAAATGTCTTACAGAGAGTTCATCTTTTAAATCAACATTGAGATAGTAGTTTTGTTGAATCAACATTGTAAAATTGTTTTATTGATTTGGAGACTAATTTCCTTTGTTTGCTTATTATTGTACTAATGATATAAGTTATAAAACAATTTAACTTTTACTATCTTTGTTATTCTTTATATGTTTTTATATATGATTCAATAAGTTATAATATTTTATAATTCATGTAAAATTATCATTTGTTTACAAGTACAACATTTGTATTTAATTAAATTTATACGATATTACATATATATTATGATATTAAATAAGTTCCACCGTATGTAACACGGGTACTAATCTAGTATTATATATAATAGGAAACCTAAAAGCTACTAAGGACTTTTTAGGAATTTTACTTTGAAAAAAAGAGAGCCCACATCTACGTTTCTTCTCCATACCTAGGCCTAGCTTTAACTTTTGAATTTATCCATCTGAAAGAAATTGATAGGTAGAGACTAGAGAGCAAGAGGAAGAGAGAGAGAGAGAGAGCGACAAACCCCGTAGATTATCTTAGGCGGTGTCTCATCGGATACAGGTGGTTTGAAACTCATTCCCCTTTGAATCTTTTGTTAAGTAACCGATGTAAATAACGGTCGGATCAGTCTTCTCTTCATGGTTCCGACGACCATTTCAGATTCCCATGAGCTTCTCATTTTCCGTTGAGATCTACATACTCCCATGAAGAAGAAAGGTAGTAGAAATAACGTGAAAAATTACCACCAAGTGAAGACGGCTATATAGAAATGGGAAATTATGATTTTTAAGAATCCAATTTAGAAACAATTGGGACAAAATACTGTAACATTTAGTGGATTTTAACATATAATTCTTTTGGGATGTGCTTTTTAAGGACTTAAGTGATGGGAAATGTGCTAACGCCTTTACGATGTGCTTTTGTATCCGATTTTTGGTATTAGGGTTTGCTTGCAAACTAACCCGCGCAACACGTTTGTTGTGTCGAAATGATAATCATTACAATGTGTTCGTACATCCGCGTTTTGATATTACAGTCTACCGCCAAGATCCTTAGCGCAACGCGCGTGAAGAACATCACGAGTTAGAGTGGGACCGGAGTCGCGTTAGACTGGGACCGCGCTCACATCGTTTAGCTTGTCTTGACCGAGACCCAAGTTTCACCTTTGAGTCATGTCTTCCTTCATTCGTTGAACCCTGTCTTGATCACATGAAGCTATCCGTACCTTCTTAGCTGCAAGATTGAATAAACGTGTGGTGCCCGGTAGTGGCTGAGGATTTCTGTTGAACAGAGGCCCCTTAAAACAGATTTTGAGCTACCTCCGGGAGGTTGTTCCTCACGTTGACACTTGTCGTAGTACCCGATCCAACCACCAAAATACTAAGGCAGCTCTCAACGTTCTACCAGTATGGGACAATCCCATTTCCCTTTTTACCAATGTTCAAGTTATCAACTACACACTTTATACTATCGATATCGCATTCATCTCTACTCTTTGGACATACTAATAATTTATTTATTAGTAACAAATACTAATAAATATTACTTGTCCATAAATTTCCAACAATCCCCCACATGAATGGAGATCGATCCGTACACTCACGTGTCAAATAGATTTACAACGGTTGAGCGTTGCAGGATAGGTAGTGTTAGCCTTGAACCTTCCTTTGTGAAACATATTTAGTCTCCTAGCGGTTGGTAGACACATGACATGTGCGATATATATATATATATATATATATATATATATATATATATATATATAAGTAAAAGTTCCACACAAATCGATTTTTAAAATAGGTTTTCACTTACAACTAAACCACACACGAAAGTCAAGTGTACCTATCGTTTGTAATAAAGTGTCGGTAAGAATCGAGTATCAATCCATGAAAACGGAAACTTTCTAGTTAGAGTAAATCTAATGAAAAAACATGTATGACCAATAGGATAATAATAAACACTGAACCTTTTTAGTGATAAAATGGCATATGGTGAGAATTGTTTCTGGACTTACTTTGGTGATTGAAAGATACGCAACAAGAAAAGGAAAATGTGGTGCACATGTATTATACCATTCAACATGAAAAATATAAAAGGAAAACCTTGGGTTATGTTTTAGAAAACAGGTATCCTTTGGAACTAGGGGGGAGGGGTGGTGGATGTGGTGTGATCACTCATCACACACCCCACCCAATTATATTGTGTCACATCACCAACCCAAATTTCATTACATGTGATGGTTTTTTACTAGGGGTGGTGGTGTGGTGTGATGGTGTGTGATGGAATTTTTTATTTTTTATTTTTTATTTTTTATTTTTTTGTTAATTTAAAAATTAAAACAATATTTAATAGAACTTAAAAATAAAAACAATAGTTTAAAAGAAATAAAAAATAAAAGTTACAACGAACGTCTACTCCTCGTCTGAATCCGGAAATTCCAAACCTAAAGAACCTATATGCGCAACAAGATCCCATCTCAACCGATGATGAATATCTTCATCCCGCAAGTCTAATTGGACATCATCGGGAACGGGAACATGAGTTGGAGGATCCGGTACCCAATCTGGAGAAATTGCATTTCCATATTCTTTTATTAACATATTGTGTAATATGATGCATGCATACACGTAGCTAGAGATCGTGGGTTTTTTCATTGCACGAACCGGTCGACTGAGTATGCACCATCTACCCTTTAAAACACCGAAAGCTCTCTCGACATCTTTTCTTGCCGATTCTTGCAACTTCTTGAACGCCTTTTCATTAGTCTCGACAGGAAACGAAAAGGCTTTCACAAAAACAGACCATTACGGGTAGATATCGTCGACAAGATAGTAGCCACGTCTGTAATATCTCTCGATGACAAAGTACGGACAGAAAGGTGCGGTGCCATCTGTTACGTTCTGAAACAACGGTGATGTGTACAGAACAGTGATGTCGTTGTTTGAGCCGGGAACACCAAAATAAGAATGTCAAATCCATAAATCATTTGACGCAACCGCTTCTAGTGAGATGGTCGGTCGTTTGATTTCACCCCTAACATACGCCCCTCGCAACTCCCGTGGACAATTTCTCCATTCGATATATGTACAATCGATGCTACCGAGCATCCCTGGAAAATGCCATCTAGCCTCGTGTGCGGCGTAAAGACGTGTAATGTCGTGTCTTGTTGGTTTTCGTAGAAACTCTTTGGCATACAATTTTATAATAGCGTTACAAAAGAATTGTAGACATTCACGTGAAGTTCTCTCAAACATTTGTAAGTATTCATCGAATTGGTCGGGTGGGTTACCTGTCGCTAGTTGACGAATAGCGGATGTGCATTTTTGAAGCGGCGTAAAACTTCGTTTGCCTCTCGCGTCGTAAGATTCTTGAAACCATTCTTCGTTTGCTTCGACGTCGGTTACAATCTTTAAGAATAAAGATTTCGGCAAACGAAAGCGTTCCCTAAACGTCTCTTCGTTGTACTTCGGCTCCTCCACAAAATAGTCGTTCATTAGCACGTCGTGGGCATGTATACGATCACGCTCCACCACCTTTTTCTTTGGACGGCTTGGGCCTTCAAGTTCTTTGTATAGCAACGGGAACCATTCGAGAATGTCATCGTCCGAAGACGAAGAGCTATCGGTGTCAAGGGCATCGAGTGTTTCGGAAATTCCATATTTTTTTGTTGTGAATGAAGGGGAAGTTTGAGAGTGTTTTTGAGTTGGATTTGGTTTTGATTTGGATTTGATTTATGTTTTTGTTTTGGTTTTATATTGGTTTTTTTTTATTTAAACCCCCCTCCAACGGCTAGATCCCCACCCAACGGCTACATTTCTTCTTGGAAATCACACCCCACCAAGCGTGATGGCCATCACGCAAAATACCATTTTGCGCGTGACCATGGGAGCGGCGGCGGTGTGGGTTTTCTCATCACGCGTGATGGGGAGGCCACCACGCACCGCCCTGTCCTCCCTAATGGATATGTTATGATTGTTATCCAAGAAATTTGATTATGATGACGTAACCAGTACATTCGGTTGGAATTCCATATTCATTGGCGGTAGTATATATGTGACAATCTTGATGGAGATGTGATAAACCACGACATCTTAATAAATATTGTCGATTGAATATTGTTTGTGAAAACATGCCTAATATGACATATTCAAGTGGGACGAAAGACTAGAACGCTCCAAAAGGTATATTTGCTAACTATACTTTAAATATGACAAAATCTTTTGAGTTTTATAATTGATTCAATGTTTCATTCGGGACATTTTTAAATTTTGCAACACAAAATTTGATTTGATTCAAATAAACAATGTTTACTTTATAGTTGAATTAAATAAAATTAGTATTAAAACATTTGCCCCGATGGTAGACACATAGATTTAATGAGCCACAGTCCGGATAATAATTAACTCATTAGAAGTATATAAGTTGGAAAACTCTTTGGGGTGTGAAATAAATGAAACTCGATCTTCGAGTTTGTTATGGACTCGAAAAGTCTAATGGTTTTAAAAATAATCCGGTGAAGAATTATTTATGGTTTATTTCTTATTCCTATTATGAACAGGATGACATGCTTGCATGGTGGCTAGACCCGATACGAGTCATGTATGCAAGAATCTGAAATGGTTTGAAGAATTAACCGGTTGATGACTTGTATTTACTTGTGAAAACATTTGTTTTGGATTATGTGTTGTATGTGTTAGTGATTAAAAAGAATCTCTTATCTGGGTTGTTTTAAATAACATCTGTTTTCAAACACATTATTGAGTAGAATAAGTTTATCTTATCTTAACATGAATTCTTTTGGAATATTTGTGTAATGAAATGTTAAAATTAATCTTAATGTCCCAATTTAGTATTGAATATGTTTGTATGTGTCACACCCGGCCCTGAGCGGCGGAAACAGCCGGGCGCGCGCGAGTGGGGATTGATAATTAAGCACGGGCCATTGCAAACATTCAAAGATTTTCATTGCGCATGAAGAGTTTAATACAAATACATTACATTGTTTAAAAATTATAAAAACATCCAAGTATAAAAACTGTTGAAGATTTCCACGCCATATCCCCATGCGCGGCGGGAACAACCACGCGCATCGAAGGGATAGAACTAAAATCTTCCAAAAAGCTATTTTAGATGTTCAGCGTGAGGTGCTCTAAGTGTGACTCCACGCGCTACCTAGTTATCTCCTGAAAGACACGTAAAAATATTTGAATCAGTATAAACTGAGTGAGTTCACAAGTTTTAGTAACTTGATAAATCGTATTGCATCATAATCTTGATACAAATCATTCTGAAACATAATTCTGATAGCATTATTAAACACATGCTTGGTAAAACATAGATCTATCACATAGTCTGATAAAATCGTTCCGCGGGTTACGCGCGAACATTTCTGGGAACTGTGCTCGTCTGTGTAAGTGGCGCTGCCACTACGAGCTAAAATAATGTAATACCGTCCCGCGGGTTACGCGCGGACATTTCTGGAAAACTGTGCTTGTCTGTGTAAGTGGCGCTGCCACTACGAGCGAATAATACTGTAATACCGTCCCGCGGGTTACGCGCGGACGTTGTGCCGGAAAACAAGGCGCTCGTCTGCGTAAGAGGGGCGACCTCTACGAGCGGGCTCAAACCCATAGTACTGCCCCATGACCATACTAGGCACTCGTCTGTGTAAGAGGTGCGACCCCTACGAGTGGGCGGATCAAACCAGCAGTCCCTACCCTTAGAGTTCCAATGGTAAAGTGATCACTTACTCGAGTTCTAGCGCACATACATTGAAAACCTTAGATAACCGTTTGCATTGCTCATCATGAAACATAACTTAAACACATAATCGCTTGCATAGCTTGTAAGTATACCATGATAAAACATTATTTAAGTACGTGCCCCTCGCCCCGAAAGCAGTTTAAAAACAGTGAAAACAGTGAAAATAGGGGCTGTGAGACTCACCTGTGGTTCTTGTTAAGGGATTAATCGAGATTCGGGTTTTCTTGGTGTTGGCCTCGGAATCGAAGGTCTAGAATACGATTAAATAACAAGAAATCTATTTTAAGATCAAGATATAAGGGTTGGAAAGTAGATCTCAAGGTTATAATCTCGGCTTACCTAGTAACAGGAACGGAATTGAAAATCAAATAGATGCTTGGGAGATGATTCAGAGCAGATTTAAGTGCGAAGTTTGAAGTGTGTTGAGTGATAATTTTAGGTTACATATTTATAGGCAAACTCAATGGAACACAATCCCTTGATTTAGGGGATTGTAATCTTTTCATATCTAGGTGTGATGATGATAAAGTATGGAAAGTATTATTATTTATTCAAAAGTGGAGGAGTAGGTAAAAGATTCTGATTTTCGCAGGACATACAGGTCTGTGGTTGGTGAGAGTAGGGTGGCTGATAGTTGACTGTTCATGCCACAGTGTGCTTTTGCCAGTGCACAGTAAAAAGTAGAAATTTTCTGAAACACGTTACTGTTTTCTTTTGGGCGGGAATAATCCCCTTTATTCTGAAGAATACTGTGTTTTGTGCGTGTAACCTTGCGCGTACAGCCTTATGCGTGTAGGATTCTGCGTATAGAATGTTTCTTTGCTGCGGGTAGGTACGTAACCTTCTCGCAGTCAGGGACATTGAGTTTAATTTGTAGATCCTCCAAGTGGTCTTGGTATTTCAACATAGTGATCAGTTATGTTGAAGTCAATTCCATCTTGGAGCTTCAGACAAACTAGCTCTCAATGTTCCCGCCATGCGGGGAGGTTAGTTCCCTTCCGCACGCGCATAAACGATTTAGGGTGCACCCGCCTTAGCATCATGCGTGACGGTCAACCCATTAGACATCATAACGTTAAGGTACATGAAAACATAAAGCCAAAACATTCGCGCATGGCGCATATAACATATGCCCACGCTGGTTCTTAACATGGTGCGCTCGCGCAGGGCGCACATAACAAATGCACGCGCTGACTAACATGGCGCGCTCGCGCAGGGCGCACATAACAAATGCACGCGCTGATTAACATGGCGCGCTCGCGCAGGGCGCACATAACAAATGCACGCGCTGACTAACATGGCGCGCTCGCGCAGGGCGCACATAACAAATGCACGCGCTGACTAACATGGCGCGCTCGCGCAGGGCGCACATAACAAATGCACGCGCTGACTAACATGGCGCGCTCGCGCAGGGCGCACATAACAAATGCACGCGCTGACTAACATGGCGCGCTCGCGCAGGGCGCACATAACAAATGCACGCGCTTAATATTTACAATCACCTAATTATTAGGTTGATTACTTAGCTTAAGGGTTTGGGAATTTACCGGTTGTCACATTCTCCCCTCGTTAAACGAATTTCGTCCCGAAATTTAGGAGACGTTGCTGGCAGAAGCCATGTTCTGAAAGAGGTGTGGGTATTTCATGCGCATCTGGTCTTCTCTTTCCCAAGTGAATTCAGGCCCACGCCTCGAGTTCCATTGAACCTTTACTAACTTGATTTTGCTTCTGCGTAACTTTTGTTCTTTCCAATCGGTTACTGCTATGGGTTCTTCTACGAAGTGCAGCTGTTTGTCGATGTGAATCTCTTCCATCGGCAAAATTAACGTTTCGTCAGATAAACACTTCTTGAGGTTGGATACATGAAACGTATCATGAACTCCACTGAGTTCGGCGGGTAGACGGAGTTTATAAGCAACTGGACCGATCCTCTCCAGGATCTCAAATGGTCCAATGTAGCGCGGATTTAGCTTTCCTCGCTTACCGAAACGGGGGACTCCTTTCCATGGAGAGACTTTCAAAAGTACTTTATCCCCTACTTGAAACTCCAGTGGTTTCCTTCGCACATCTGCGTAGCTCTTCTGTCTGTCGCGCGCTGTCTTAAGGCGATCCCTTATCTGAAAAATCTTGTCTGTTGTTTCTTGGATCAATTCTGGACCAGTCATTTGCTTGTCACCCACTTCAGCCCAGCACAGTGGGGATCTACACTTGCGCCCATACAAAGCTTCGAACGGCGCAGCCTTGATACTTGTGTGATAGCTATTGTTGTAAGAAAATTCAACCAATGGGAGATGAGTATCCCAGCTACCTTCGAAATCGATTGCGCACGCGCGCAGCATATCTTCCAATGTCTGGATTGTTCGCTCGCTTTGCCCATCCGTTTGGGGGTGATAAGCCGTACTCATATCAAGGCGAGTACCTAGAGCTCCTTGTAACGATCTCCAAAACCTTGATGTGAACCGACTATCTCTATCAGAGATGATGGACACTGGGACTCCATGTTTTGAAACTACTTCTCGAATATACAATCGGGCTAACTTTTCCATTTTATCAGTTTCTTTAATCGGCAGGAAGTGCGCTGACTTAGTTAGCCGATCTACAATAACCCATATCGTGTCGTAACCCCCAGGTGTCCTTGGTAGTTTGGTGATGAAATCCATGGAGATTTGTTCCCACTTCCACATGGGAATTTCTGGCTGTTGAAGTAACCCCGACGGCTTCTGGTATTCAGCCTTTACCTTTGAACACGTCAGGCACTTACTGACATGTGTCGCGATGGCGCCTTTAAGATTGGGCCACCAATACAACATTTTAACATCTTGGTACATCTTGTCTGCGCCAGGATGTACGGAATACCGCGTCTTGTGAGCTTCGTTTAATACCTGCTCGCGCAATCCTCCCTTGAGAGGGACCCAAATGCGGTTAGCAAAATATCGAGTGTCGTTTTCTTTGAGCTCCAAATTCTTAATCATTCCCCCAAGGGCTTCGTTTTTAACAAACTCTGGTTTCAAGGCTTCTTGCTGAGCGTCTCGGATGCGGGTAGAGAGATCTGCGTGAATGGTCAACCTTAGAGCCTTGACTCGTAGCGTTTTTATTCGTTCCTTCCTACTTAGCGCGTCTGCCACCACATTCGCCTTTCCAGGGTGGTACTTTATTTCACAATCATAATCGTTCAACAATTCAACCCATCTTCGTTGCCTCATGTTTAAATCCTTTTGATCAAATATATGTTGAAGGCTCTTGTGATCCGTAAAGATTATACACTTTGTACCATAGAGGTAATGGCGCCAAATCTTTAGCGCGAAGACAACCGCTCCAAGTTCCAGATCATGCGTTGTGTAGTTCTTTTCATTGGTCTTAAGTTGGCGCGAGGCATACGCTATGACTTTGTCTCGCTGCATAAGGACACATCCGAGTCCTTGATGTGAAGCGTCGCAGTAAACGACGATGTCATCTGTCCCCTCGGGCAGAGATAGAATTGGCGCACTACATAACTTCTGCTTCAACATTTGAAACGCTGCTTCCTGGTTTTCGCCCCAAACAAACATCCTGTCTTTCTGAGTTAGCGCGGTCAGAGGTAGAGCTATCTTGGAGAAGTTCTCAATGAAGCGTCGATAGTAGCCAGCTAGTCCTAGGAATTGCCTCACCTCAGTTGGGGTTTTTGGCGCTTCCCAGTTTTCGATGGCCTTGACTTTGGAAGGATCAACGTGAATTCCTTTCTCGTTTACAACGTGACCGAGAAAGTGAACTTCTCTAAGCCAAAACTCGCACTTGGAAAACTTCGCATACAACTTTTCTTTCCTTAACAATTCCAAAATCAATCTCAGGTGTTGCTCATGCTCGGCCTTGGTCCGAGAGTAAATCAGAATATCATCTATAAACACAATCACAAACTTGTCCAAGTATGGTTTGCACACGCGGTTCATCAGATCCATGAATATAGCCGGCGCATTAGTTAGCCCGAAAGGCATCACTAAGAACTCATAATGGCCATATCTAGTTCGGAAGGCTGTCTTTGGCGCGTCTTCCTCATGGACCCTAAGTTGGTGGTATCCTGACCGTAGATCTATCTTCGAATAATAACTGGATCCCTGCAACTGGTCAAATAAGTCGTCAATCCTCGGTAAAGGGTACCGATTCTTGACTGTCAGCTTGTTCAGCTCCCTGTAGTCAATACACATTCTGAACGAACCATCCTTCTTTTTAACAAACAGTACTGGAGCTCCCCAAGGTGAAAAGCTTGGGCGTATGAAACCCTTATCCAAAAGTTCCTGTAACTGATTGGATAGCTCTTGCATCTCAGATGGAGCTAATCGATAAGGCGCTCGGGCTACTGGCGCAGCTCCTGGGACCAAATCAATTCGAAACTCGATTTGTCGCGGTGGCGGCAATCCGGGCAGATCTTCAGGAAAAACTTCTGGAAATTCGCGCACTACTGGTAAGTCTTCAATTCTTCGCTCATCTCCTTTCTTCTCTACTACATGCGCCAGGAAGGCGTAGCACCCTTTCCTTAGGCACTTACGCGCCTTTAGGCACGAAATCAGTTTCGTCGCAACTCCCCTTCTTTCCCCTTGAATTACCAAGGTTTCTCCGTTCAACAGTGGGATCCGAACCTGTTTCTCATGACAAATAACCTCTGCGAGATTCTCGACTAACCAATCCATACCTACCACAATGTCAAAACTTCCCAAATCTATAGGCAACAAGTTAATATTGAACTCGTGACCTCCCATGAATAAAACACATTGCTCAGCCCTTTCGCTCGCGCACAACTGCCTACCATTGGCCAGTTCTATAGTATAAGGTTTGTCTAGCCTACTGGTCGCTAAGCCCAGGGAGTTTTTAAACTCATGGGATATAAAACTTAGGTCAGCGCCAGTATCAAATAAGACAGATGCATAATGACCGTTAAGTAAAAACGTACCGGTTACCACATTCGGCTCTTCTTTTGCTTCGCCTGCGCCGATCACAAAAGCTCTCCCGCGAGCTTGGTTTCCCTTTTGCGGGCAATCCCGACTAAAATGCCCTGGCTTCCCGCATGCGTAGCAGTTGTCATTGGCTCCAGCTTCTTTAGCACGGCAATTCATCGTCTTGTGTCCTGGTCTGCCACATTTGGCGCACGTGACGTTCGCGCATTCACCTTCGTGGTGGTACTTGCATTTGTTGCACCATGGGTAAGGGCCACTGTATCCTTTTCGTGGTGGCTCCGCGGCCTGAATCGCGTAAACCCTTGCGCTTTCCTGCTTCTTGAACGGTGGCTGCTTGGAGTCGGACCCTCGGTGGTGAGAGTTCCATTTCCTTTTGGAGTCAGAGGTTCGCTGCTCGCTTCCGCGCGTAGTCAACATACCCGCACGGACCGTATCCCTTGTAAGGGTGATGGCTCGCGCAACCGCCTCGTCAAAGGTCGGAGGTGCGGCGGCGTTGAGCGGGACTCTAACGACAGGAGGTAACCCAAAGATGTACCTCTCGATTTTCTTTTCTTCTGTGTTTGCCATGTCTGGCACCAGCTGGCAAAGCTCGTTGAAACGATTGGTGTAGGCATCGATATCCGTTCCTACCATGGTGTGGTTCCAGAATTCTTGTTGCAAGCTCTGAATTTCTGCGCGAGAGCAGAACTTTCTCATCATCATTTCTTTCAATTCTTCCCAGGCCTTGTGAAGAGCAACTTCTCGCCCCAAAGTCTTTACTTGGAGCTTCCACCAAGACGAAGCTGCTTCTTGGAACATGCAGGTCGCGTAAAGGACCTTCTGGTTTTCACTACATCCGCTGATGGAGAGAACGGTCTCCATCTTGTCAATCCAATTGTAGAGCCCAATGGCTCCTTCGGTGCCTTTGAACGGCCAAGGCCTACAGGCCATGAATGTTTTATAGGAGCATCCTTTGTTCAAGGCTCCGGATTCGGGTTCTGGGGTCTCGTTCTCTTGGCGACCCTGACTAGATTCGGCCTTGCTGGCCTCATGTGTCGCAATCGCCTGCGCGATTATTTCCGCGAGTTCCTCGGGTGTCATGGTAATTCCCTTGGCTTTAGTTGGAGGCATTCTCGCTTTAAAAGAGAATGGAAATATATCAAACTTAGCGCATGTACTCTGAGCACATAATGTTATCATTATTTACTAGATACTGTGTGACCCGTGTTCCTAAGTGTGTGTATAGTTTCTTTTGAAAATATTCTTTGAAAAGTATTTCATGTGATTCCCCAACGGTTATAGTCTAGGTTAAAACTTCTTTTCCTAGTTCGCTATAACCAGTGCTCTGATACCAATCTGTCACACCCGGCCCTGAGCGGCGGAAACAGCCGGGCGCGCGCGAGTGGGGATTGATAATTAAGCACGGGCCATTGCAAACATTCAAAGATTTTCATTGCGCATGAAGAGTTTAATACAAATACATTACATTGTTTAAAAATTATAAAAACATCCAAGTATAAAAACTGTTGAAGATTTCCACGCCATATCCCCATGCGCGGCGGGAACAACCACGCGCATCGAAGGGATAGAACTAAAATCTTCCAAAAAGCTATTTTAGATGTTCAGCGTGAGGTGCTCTAAGTGTGACTCCACGCGCTACCTAGTTATCTCCTGAAAGACACGTAAAAATATTTGAATCAGTATAAACTGAGTGAGTTCACAAGTTTTAGTAACTTGATAAATCGTATTGCATCATAATCTTGATACAAATCATTCTGAAACATAATTCTGATAGCATTATTAAACACATGCTTGGTAAAACATAGATCTATCACATAGTCTGATAAAATCGTTCCGCGGGTTACGCGCGAACATTTCTGGGAACTGTGCTCGTCTGTGTAAGTGGCGCTGCCACTACGAGCTAAAATAATGTAATACCGTCCCGCGGGTTACGCGCGGACATTTCTGGAAAACTGTGCTTGTCTGTGTAAGTGGCGCTGCCACTACGAGCGAATAATACTGTAATACCGTCCCGCGGGTTACGCGCGGACGTTGTGCCGGAAAACAAGGCGCTCGTCTGCGTAAGAGGGGCGACCTCTACGAGCGGGCTCAAACCCATAGTACTGCCCCATGACCATACTAGGCACTCGTTTGTGTAAGAGGTGCGACCCCTACGAGTGGGCGGATCAAACCAGCAGTCCCTACCCTTAGAGTTCCAATGGTAAAGTGATCACTTACTCGAGTTCTAGCGCACATACATTGAAAACCTTAGATAACCGTTTGCATTGCTCATCATGAAACATAACTTAAACACATAATCGCTTGCATAGCTTGTAAGTATACCATGATAAAACATTATTTAAGTACGTGCCCCTCGCCCCGAAAGCAGTTTAAAAACAGTGAAAACAGTGAAAATAGGGGCTGTGAGACTCACCTGTGGTTCTTGTTAAGGGATTAATCGAGATTCGGGTTTTCTTGGTGTTGGCCTCGGAATCGAAGGTCTAGAATACGATTAAATAACAAGAAATCTATTTTAAGATCAAGATATAAGGGTTGGAAAGTAGATCTCAAGGTTATAATCTCGGCTTACCTAGTAACAGGAACGGAATTGAAAATCAAATAGATGCTTGGGAGATGATTCAGAGCAGATTTAAGTGCGAAGTTTGAAGTGTGTTGAGTGATAATTTTAGGTTACATATTTATAGGCAAACTCAATGGAACACAATCCCTTGATTTAGGGGATTGTAATCTTTTCATATCTAGGTGTGATGATGATAAAGTATGGAAAGTATTATTATTTATTCAAAAGTGGAGGAGTAGGTAAAAGATTCTGATTTTCGCAGGACATACAGGTCTGTGGTTGGTGAGAGTAGGGTGGCTGATAGTTGACTGTTCATGCCACAGTGTGCTTTTGCCAGTGCACAGTAAAAAGTAGAAATTTTCTGAAACACGTTACTGTTTTCTTTTGGGCGGGAATAATCCCCTTTATTCTGAAGAATACTGTGTTTTGTGCGTGTAACCTTGCGCGTACAGCCTTATGCGTGTAGGATTCTGCGTATAGAATGTTTCTTTGCTGCGGGTAGGTACGTAACCTTCTCGCAGTCAGGGACATTGAGTTTAATTTGTAGATCCTCCAAGTGGTCTTGGTATTTCAACATAGTGATCAGTTATGTTGAAGTCAATTCCATCTTGGAGCTTCAGACAAACTAGCTCTCAATGTTCCCGCCATGCGGGGAGGTTAGTTCCCTTCCGCACGCGCATAAACGATTTAGGGTGCACCCGCCTTAGCATCATGCGTGACGGTCAACCCATTAGACATCATAACGTTAAGGTACATGAAAACATAAAGCCAAAACATTCGCGCATGGCGCATATAACATATGCCCACGCTGGTTCTTAACATGGTGCGCTCGCGCAGGGCGCACATAACAAATGCACGCGCTGACTAACATGGCGCGCTCGCGCAGGGCGCACATAACAAATGCACGCGCTGATTAACATGGCGCGCTCGCGCAGGGCGCACATAACAAATGCACGCGCTGACTAACATGGCGCGCTCGCGCAGGGCGCACATAACAAATGCACGCGCTGACTAACATGGCGCGCTCGCGCAGGGCGCACATAACAAATGCACGCGCTGACTAACATGGCGCGCTCGCGCAGGGCGCACATAACAAATGCACGCGCTGACTAACATGGCGCGCTCGCGCAGGGCGCACATAACAAATGCACGCGCTTAATATTTACAATCACCTAATTATTAGGTTGATTACTTAGCTTAAGGGTTTGGGAATTTACCGGTTGTCACAGTATGACATCATCTTAAAGCATGGTAGTTTACATATATATATTCTGACATGTGAGGTTAGATCATGTGACTTATTTTAGAATAAAAGAAATGTCTAAAATGTGTTTAATATTGGCTTTTGATATGCATTAAAAGAAATTTCATACGTGTGAATTAACTAAAATACAAGAAAACTATTTAAGGTTTCTCATACACTATAAACAGAATGGTGTGGCTGAAAAAAAAAGAATCTTAAAGGAAATGGTCAATTTCGTGTTATCTTACTCAAATTTGAGTGATTAATAAGAAAAAGAAAGTATTATATTCTAGTTTTGATATAAATGACATCGAGGAGGTTGATGTTATCCTAGGTATGATAATAAAAGGGAGTAACAATGGTGTAGCTATGACTTGATCATCACATTGAGAAAATATTGAAGAAATTCAGATAATTCTTTTGTTAGCAGTCCTATAGATCCTAATATCAAGTTTATGTCTAATCAAGGTGATTCTATTTCACAATTAGATCGAGTATTCAAAGTTAATTGGATCTTTGATGTATGTTGTGGGTAATTTGAGCATATATACTAGTAATCCTAGTGGTCAACACTGGTAAGGAGTAAACAAACTACTTAACTATGGATGTATATTCTCTCTTGGAGAAGGTTTCATTTCTTCGACAATTAAGAAATGAATTAGCATCACTTGACAATGGAATACGAGATTTTAGCTAGCATTTGCAACAACTGATAAAAGTGGTTAAATGGCTAAGAAACCATTATTACAAAATTCCAATGTGGTCAAACCAATATCACCAAAATCCATCTGGTGTGATAGTGTTGACCCGAAAAATCATTGTGTGTAACCAACAAAAATTCCATCCTATCTTATCCGATAAATCATTGTGTGTAACATGCAAATAGGTTTATCTAAAAGTGATTCACGATTCAGAGATTAATCCTAGTAATTGTTCAAGAAATCATGATTGAAATCAATATTACAGGTTTGCATCATTGATCGAATTCATCATCCAGGTATGCAAATTTTACAACAGAACTTGGTGCGGTAAACGGGTAGATGTGACTTGAGAAATTATGACGGCTCAAAAGTCTCCCCAGTCTTGTAATCCTTTATAGAACAACCAAAAGGATTAATATCAACATTTACCCAATTATCATTAGTAAATTTTTGGATGGAAGTAAGGTTTTTGTAAAGGACGTCCTTTAGTTGGAAAGGTTTTGAGGTGTGAGGTAGGATGGTGTGACCCGATCTAAAAACTGGTAACCTATAAGGATTTCCAACTAAACATATTTCATAGAATTTAAACTTTAGGTAGAGATCATATCTCGGTCCGATGTGAGATGGTCCGAAGCATGGGTATCAAAAGGTTCGAATCGTGGACAAGCATATATGTCAAACGCGGTTTATCAACCGGTAAGTTGTTGTTTGATTAACGCACCGTTTATGTCAAATTCAATAGACAAGCCTCGAACCAACTGGAGTAGGAAGCGTTGCTCGTTGACCAATTCATGGAAATCATTCAATTGGTTTGCTAATTCCTTGAAGTTTTAACCTTAGAAAGTTTGAGACTGTTGAACTGAGTTTCAAAGGCCGCAATCGTTATTAAGAAACATGTTCTTCAACCAGTTCCATGCCTTAAAACTGGTAGATTTGGGTTCAAGAATCAATATCAAGTACTCATCGGATAGAGATATGTAGATTAATTGTAGAACAATAACATCAATTTTCATCCACTAATTATATGACAGATCAATCTTGGTGGGAGGAACGGAGCCACCGATGTGATCGAGTACTCCATAACCACATGCTTGGAGTTGGAACCATTTTTCCTAGACTGAATAATTTATATTGCATTCGTCGAGCAGACGAACTTTCTTCTAAATATCTGTGACATGCGTATACATGGTGCAAAGTTGTCGGTTTTGATGTTTCTGATATGTCGCCGATTGTTTCGTAAAACAAATGTGATAATAGGAAGAAAATCGGGTAGCCGGTGGTGGCTTTAGTGGGTGGCGGCTAAGGAAGAGAACAAAGGCTCTAATACCATGTAATTTGGTATCGTTCAATGATTATGTCATTATATTAACCAATACAAAATGCAGGGTATAATTTTGGTAACAGTTGCACCTAAAACAAGGAAGAATCAATTACAATTTATATATAATATTTAATAACAATAAACACAACGTTACTTAGCAAACATGTCAATGTAACAAGAAATTGGCTTAGTTCCGGACCTAAACAATTCTATTCGTTCCAGTGGGTGTAATTCAGACAATTTTCATCATAATTCATTTGTCAGTAGCAAAACTCATAATATTCCAGTAAGAGATTTAGGGCAATCTGAAGCGGCTAAGTCCAATTCTATGGAAGTGTCACCCCAAATTAATCCCATGGATGAGGAGATGCAGGAAACTTTGGGTTTTGGTAACAAAATAGGAGCCAATCGACCAGTTTTCAAGGTCAGTTGCGATCCATAATTCAAGGAACCGACTGTCCTCATGAATTTTATGTCTTTTAACATTAGAGGATTAGGGGATGAGGCTAAATCAAGGTGGGTTCGTAGCCTTGTTTTGAAATATAAAATTTCTTTTCTTGCTATTCAGGAGACCCAAATGTCAGATGGGTCTCATATTAGTTCTCTTCTTTTTTGGTGAGGGGCTGATGCTGAGTTGGAGGTAGTGAATGCGTTGGGAGGATCCGGAGGGTTGCTTTGTATTTGGAACCCTGGAATTTTCTTAAAAACAAGTGTGCTGAAGAATAGATTCTTTTTTACTTGTAAGTGGCAAACACAAGGGGTATTTCCAGGAGGTTCATGTTGTGAATGTCTATGGTCCTCGTAATTTACTAGCTAAAAAGCGTATTTGGGAGGAACTTAATGTTTTAAAGAATTCTAAGCCGGGGGTTTTGATTTTCTTGGGTGATTTTAATGCGGTCAGTTTCAAGAAGAAAGGATGAATTCATCGTTTGACCTGGCTTGTGCTAGAGCGTTGAATGATTTTATTCAAGACCCGGGCAAGTTATGAAATTCTATTAAACTTTCTTTTTGCATAATAGCTTTTTCAAACATGGTGCAAGTCGAGTTCCATCTATGAGCAACGTCCCAATTGGGTTCGTAGCATACTCGACCCGCTTCCTTACACATTTTAATATATTTTGATGTCTATAGGCATGACTATATATATGGCGCAACATTCTTTTGAAAGCCTCTCTTTGTTGTTCAATAACTTTTAAACCATCTTGAACGGCCAAATTTATGATGTGTGCGACACATCGACTATGGGAAAAAAATACCCTCACAAATCGGTTTGTACTTTAATCTTAAATGCGACACCGCAAGCGTATTGTTTGAGGCCTTATCGAAAGATATTGAAAATATATTTTCTTTCAATTTGTACGTTGCAATACATTTGTCGATTGCTTTATATATTGCTTCACCGGTGTGAGGGTAATCAAAAAGTTTAAACAAAATCGTGCGTTTCATCATTTGCCACGTCGCCGGTTCAATCCAATCCAATGGGCGGTGACACAAAGATATGAGTCGGGTGAACCGTGCGGTGCGGACCAAACGTTGCTAGTCAAGTTAACACCGGTTTTTAGTTTTTTAAATTAAGAAATTAGTTCTTCTTTAGCATTTTTCCACAATCTTAAACAATCCCTCCTAAGAGTAGCATGCCTTACATGGGTGTATCGTGGTTGGAGCGTTTTTTGAACCATCTTTGTGTATCGTTGGTTGTCGAAATGGTTGAACAGCAAACTTTCTTGGATTACAAACTTCGCAATTTCCTCCCTTTCCATATCGTAATTGTAGGCGAAAAGAGAAGCGCCTTCGCTTCCCATGAAAGCTTGACCGCTAGCGGCTTGTTGTTTCAACACCTTGCAATACGGTTTATCGAAGTGTTGTTTCAATGAGGAGTTTGCCCCAATGGCGTAAAAACCATTACAATGGTGACAACACGCTTTTCTAGACCCGTTAACCATCTCGCACATATCAAAATGTGACCAAATTTCACGGTTGCACTTTGTTGAATAACACGAACCACCGTGTCGGTTTTGGACTCGCCAACGTTGACCGAATCTTGACGACTAGAGCTTGCCATGTATTTTTACGAAATATAGAATAAGAAAGTGAGCGATTTTAAGAGTTTTAGGAGATTGGAGGATGGTGTGGTTGAACCCAAACACCCACCACCCTTTTATACATTTTTGGAGATGAAATATTGGCAAAAAACAACAAAAAAAAAGGCTAGGTGCTACTGCAACGGTCATATTTTGACCTGCTCAACGGCTAGGTGCTGCTGCTAAAAAAACCGGTTTTAACCGGTTTTTTTATATACGTTATTCTTTAACCGGTAATTTCCTAAACCGGTTTAAAAAACGGATTAGAAAATAACCGGTTATATAACCGAACCAACCATATATACTCCAAACTGGTCTACAACCGGTCTAACCGGTTACAAAAAAATCGGTTTTCCACCATAACCGGTTCCGGGTTTTTTCGGTTTCAGTTACGTAATCAGTTTTTTTGTACATCTCTATCAAAGGTTCACTTTTTGTAAACGCAAAGGCAGAAAATATAGTAAAATAGATAGACTGTTTGTTTATAAAGACTTCAATGATTCATGGTCAGATGCAAGATTCATGGCGCTTCCTAGATATCTTTCAGATCATTCTCCGATAGTGCTTATTTCAGACCCGCTCGATTTTGGTCATCAACCATTTAGATTTTTTAATTCGTGATTCTGAGGCCTGTTCGTCCTTCGGTTTATAGGTAACCCCGACGTGGCGGAGAAACTCAAGTTTGTTAAAACCAAGCTAAAAGAGTGGGTGTGTGACACTGATGTGAAGAATAATGAAAGATTTGATTTGGAAAAGGATGCGCTTTCAGTGATGGATGGAATCATGGAGGATAGACCTTTGGAAGAGGAATAAGAGTGTACTACACATGAATGTTTGAAAGAACTGGCCTAGATTGAAAGACGCAGAACTTTAGATTGCCATCATAACTCTAGGGTTCGGTGGCAAAGAGCGGAGACGAAAACTCAGCCTACTTTCACCTGGTAATCAAAGGTAAATCCATGTTTAATCGTATTCACGGTCTCGAGGTAAATGGCGGGTGGGTCTCTATTCCCAACAGAGTCAAGAAAGAGGTTCCTGGTCACTTCAGGAATAGGTTCACATAACCAACCCGTCATAGGCCATCGTTGACTTGCATAGGGTTCTCTGTTCTGTCCCAAGCATACGCGGGCTTGTTGGTTGCTCCATTCTCTAATGAGGAAATTAAAGCTGCTTTGTGGAGTTGTGATGGGAACAAGGCGCCGGGCCCAGATGGGTTTAATTTCACTTTTATAAAGAGATATTGGCGGTTGTTTGAAGATGGTTTTTGTAAGCTCTTGGAATTCTTTTCTGAGTCTGGTGCTTTGGATCAGAGTTGTTGTTCTTCTTTTATTTCCCTTATACCTAAAGTCAGATATCCCTTAGGTATTAATGATTTTCGCCCAATAAATCTAGTTGGGGTCATCTCTAAAGTTGTTTCTAAAGTTCTTGCCAATAGACATTGTTGGGCAATAAGCTCAGTTGTTTCGGATTCTCAATCGGCTTATTTAAATGGTAGATCCATTCTTGATGGTCCGTTGTTGGTTAATGAGCTTATTTCATGGTTTAAACGGAATAAGAAGAAAGGGTTATTTTTTCAAGATTGATTTCCTGTAGGTTCCCAGCCGGATCTACACGAGATATCACGTACTACGCAGGTGCGGAATCCCTACGTAAGACGTTACGAGTATAGAAAACAATACGATTAACACACGATAATCAAACACGTTGTATACCAACCTTAAACACGTGTTACGAAGATCACTTGATTACAGACTCTCTCTGACTCGAATACACGAAAACTGAATGAATGATTAATTACTAATAAGCCGTAACATATAGCTTATATAATCACGAAAACTTCGCCTGGCATGTTCAGGCGAAGTTGTCACTAACTTCGCTTGTCTAACAAGTTCGCTCATATCAGCGAACTTGTTAGCAACTTCGCTTATACAAAACATAAAATATTACAAACGCGATTACAGACACTAGACACGGAACTACTGACATCATGCACCAACAGACTCCCCCTTGGCAGTAGCTTCATCTCTTTAGCTTCAAACACGTGTCTTGTAATCTTCAACCTTGTATCTTCACGCATGCACTCCTTCTCTAACACAAACCGACACAACTCTTTGATATTTCCTTGCTTCGTCTTTCCAAGCATGAATATAAAAGATTTTCTTCTCATTGAGCACCTGCAGATCAGCTTGCGATAAGTTTACCAAATGCATCGGATCGTAAACTCTTAGCACTTCTTGTTCATCCTCGTCTTCCATCACCGCCTCAGCTGTCTCACAATCTACAAACCACCACTTTAGGTCTTCAAGCACATCCTTGGGCATAAGCTTCATCGGTACTTCTTTAAGGCACCGGATCGGTTTATACTTCATGACCATCCAAGGCTTTCCATCAGCTCTTAAACCTCTATCCTTGTCTTCAACAAGTTTTCCCTTTTGTGGCTTCAACAGCTCAAATTTCTTCTCTTTTATACTTTCTTTCCATACAATTTTCCCAATAACTCTAGCCATATTATCGTCACTTCGATTGATTAACCCCAATCTAGCTAAGTCTTTCACTTCACATTCCGGCAGTGTATTCAACGATCTTAACAGTCTTTTAAAATACTGAACACTGTCATACCTTTTAATCACGAAGAGCCTCAACTGCTCATCATAGATCCAGCAAATAATCCCTTTCTTCGCTTCAGCATAGCCTTTAATGTTGTAACTCTTCTTAAACATTGTAGGGACCGCCGGTTTCTTCGTTTTGACGAACCACTGAGCGTAGCCTTCATTCCATCTAGGCTGCTCTTCCCATTTAGACTCATCGCTTCCAATCTGTTTACTCATATCAGCTTTCTCAACATCTGGAATGTCATGCTTCACATTCTCTTCTACTATCTCTCCCTCTTCAATCTCATAATCAATCACAATATCTTCTCCAATCTTCTCTATCACATCACTTGGTAGAATATCATCATCACCAACCAAGTCATCATCCATCTCTTCTACGTCCACCACCACCACATCATCACCACCAGCTGAGCGTAGCCTTCCTTCCATCTAGGCTGCTCTTCCCATTCAGACTCGTCATCATCATCTGTTCTCTTTCTTTTCCCATGTAGTCTTTCTCGAGTCACCATAATCCTTCTCGCCTCTGCCACTTCATCATCAGAATCTGAGTCAGCCACCGTTGTAGCTGCCCTAGTAACATGCACAGTCGAGGCACGTTCAACTGGGACCTGAACGTTCTCCTCTGGATCCACCCGATCCATATCAAAGAATCCTTGACCACCAAATTCTGCATCAAGGTCCACTTCCTCCTCCGGTGACACAACAGGAGCAACAGGTATAGCTTGAGGTGCTCCTGCCTGTTGTGGTGCCGAGTCCCTAAACTCATCCCCTCGAGCAGGCACATACTCCGTGTTGATTAAGTACCCAAAGAGTGGAGTATGGCGAGGACGAAGCTCAGGTTTGCTCCTCGCACTGGAGGATCGACACTGGGCGAAGATCCGTTTGTTCACACTCTCTACATATCGGATTGGACGACGCTGAGGAAGTGTTGGAGCAACATGATTCAAGATCATTTGAAGGAATCTTGGATACATGATGAACCGCTCACGCGCCATCGCTCTTCGTTGACGACCAATCTCGTAAAAGACCATCTGACTAAAGCTGAATCGCTTGTTGTATGTCAGAGCAGTCATCGCTGACTGCATGGTCGCGCCCATGCCATCAGTGCCAGCCTTTCTCCCTAACATGCATACTATCATAACATGCATGAGAAAGCGCCACTGGTCAAGCAGAAATCCCTTCCTTCTCTGTGAATCCCCCAAGGGACCAGAATAACCCATCCTCAAAAATGCCCCATCGCGGAAAGGAGCTACAAACTCCGTCGGGTCATCCCTTGTTTCGTTTCCAAACCGCAGAGCTGCCCGTATATGTTCAGAAGAGAACTGAACAATTTGATTGATGACGGTTGCGCGCATCACCGGGGCTCGACTCTACAGTCGTATTCCACGGTCTGCCAGAAATCCTCAATGTTGGGTAAGGATATCGGCAGAGTTGTTGTAATGGCGTGGAATATCCTCGAGCGTAAAAGGAATGTGATGATTTCGCGGAAATCATCAACTCCGCTCGCTTCCGGGTCTAAGGTGATATACATGTTGTGACCCGGGAAGAACTGTCTTTGCTGATCACCTCCGTCATCACCGCCTGCACCACCTGCTCCAGCAACAGCAGCCATATCTGCAACAAACAGGTTAAGTTAGATAAACGTTAAAGCGAATCACTGCCTGTTACCATGAGCGAAGTTGTGATCAATTCTGTATAGGCGAAGTTAAAGGTGAGGCGAAGTTGAGAAACAACTTCGCTTCAACTTGAACTTCGTCTGAAAATAGTTAAGTAAAATGGTCCAGGCGAAGTTACGGATAACTTCGCGTAATCACAACATCGCCTCATAAACTGTTTCAAAATCAAAAATCAGGCGAAGTTAAACCTCAGGCGAAGTTACGGATAACTTCGCCTAAACTGTAACTTCGCCGAATTCGAATCGGCAACAGTTAAGGTTGTTGAACGACGTGTAGATGATGATTTCGGAGATCGAGGACTCCGAAATACATGATTTTATGAAGGTTTATACGTTCAAGTGGTTTACTATCACGTAAAAACAAGTTTGAAAATCGGGTTTTTAGGTTTCAAATAACCGAGGTCACGAAACGGGTCGTATCGACCTGTGATAATCATTAACGACAATGATTATACAAATATGGAACCCTACACACCTTGAATCGGATTAGAATCGAAGACAAGATAACACAGATTGATTGATGAAATCGAATCGATAAGTTCGCCTAGGTTTCTGTGAGTATAAGTTCGCTTGGTTTTGAAATAAATGAACAGTTTGACCATTAAAGTCCTTTATATAGGGTCACAGATGTATCGGCGAAGTTGTGGACAACTTCGCCTATAAGGCGAAGTTATGCAGAACTTCGCTGATATTAAAATTTTTCAAAACAAACCCCATAATTTGAACAATTTGCAACTAAGTTAGAAAACATCCTTTAAAGCGTTAAATGAAATGATCAAGACGAAGTAACCAGGTATAAAATCAAACAATTACAAAAGTAACAAAAAGTTGAAAAAATTAAAGTACACGGGATCAAATTTCAGTCTCGACAGGGACTACCATGTTTTAGAAAAGATCCGAACAGGAATCATACTAATTTCGTGACTGTCACACAGATCCGTGTTCAGCTGTATTATGACATAGTTGTAAGCAGGTAATATATTTAAAATGGTTTTCATCGTTTCTGTGATACGAGTTAGGTTCAATTAAGCTCAAAACTTAAGTGGGCAACAACTCAGAGATTATGATGCCTCCTATCTATTCTCAAAGCGTATTTGGCTTTCCCCAAGTCACCCCGAATTGACCTTGACCCGTAGTGTCTGATTAAGTAGGAATTACTCTTCGATCTTAGACTCTGCTTCCCGTTCACCTTCTTGTGTCTTGATTGATAATCATTATCATTATGAACTCTAAATTTTTTTTTTTTATTAATCTAACATGTATATACACAACTTCAAGTAGAAAATAACTGCAAGTCCCGAATCTGGATCACTGCAGTGTCTTGACACGCTATCTTCACGGGAATCAGAACACTCACGGGCTCGTGTATGACTGGGTAATCGCTTTTCTGCCTATCATACGGAAAGATATGTATGAAGACACGCACAACTCTTAAGGAGTTTCCACAAAAAATCGAGTAGATTTAGTTAGTATCACTTCTACTTTTACGCACCATAAAAAGCTACCATGACATACAATGACTGTTCTAAAGACTTTTAAGCCTAATAACTTCACTAGTTAAGCACACAGAATCAGTATATCTATCACTTTCCACGGTTGGATCAATTTTCTGTTAAACATAGTAAAGGTACTTCTTACGAAGTAGTAGACTTGAAAAATAATTTCATCTCCCAAAAAGAAATTTTAACATCAATCGCCCCGACCAAGACAAAGTCTTCAGGTAAACGGCTATCCCGAAGACCCAATGGATCAGCTGGACCGACCACATACAAGTATGTGTTCTTCTAACTAAGTATGATCGACTAATTTTCAACGAAAGAATAAAAACACATCATAAACCGCCCCGGTCACTCTCAGTCATCTGGTTAATGGCTATACTCAGATTCTACAAGTAGAAATGAGGACCAAACATATCCGAAGAAATGTCCATCAAAGTAAGGCAACCGACATAATTCTAAGCAATAGTGACGTTTTTTTATATATATATATATATATATATATATATATATTTTATATTTATAACACAAACACAAAGCATGGTTACTCGGGATTGATCATCCCATTCAGCTCAACAAGGTTTTGAAATCTAGTTTTGTCAAACGCTTTCGTGAACAAGTCAGCGAAATTATCTAACGTGTCAACCTTTTCGAGCTCAATCAGCTTCTTCTCAGCACAATCCCGTATAAAATGATGACGTATGTCAATATGTTTAGTTTTACTGTGCTTCACGGGATTGTTAGTTACTGAGATAGCAGCAGTGTTATCAATGCAAATAGGAGTAAGTGAGAAATTCAGACCATAGTCGCGCAACTGTTGTTGAATCCAAAGAACCTGGGAGCAGCAGTTGGATGCTGCCATGTATTCTGCTTCACAGGTTGAAATTGCGACTGAAGTCTGCTTCTTGCATTGCCACGACACCAATCTGTCACCAAGAAACTGACATCCACCAGTTGTAGATTTCCGACTCTGATTGCACCCTCCATAATCAGAATCTGTGTAAGCGACTAGCTCCAAGTCTCCTCCTCTCGGGTACCACAACCCTAGCTTCGGCTTGCCCTTGAGATACCGCAGTATCCTCTTCGCACCCTTCAAATGAGATTCTTTTGGGTTTGCCTGAAAGCGTGCACAAAGACAAACAGCAAACATTATATCAGGCCTAGAAGCAGTTAAGTACATTAAAGAACCTATAATAGCCCGATATTGGGTTGGGTCCACGTCTGCATCGTTGTCTGAATCAGCACCCAATTTGTGATTGACGCAGACTGGAGTATCATTTGGAGTGTTGTCCTCCATCTTGAAGCGTTTGAGAACATCATGGACATACTTTGTCTGATGAATGAACATCCCGTCTTTCTTCTGATCAACCTGCAATCTTAAAAAGAAAGTTAGTTCACCCATAGCGCTCATTTCAAATCTCTTCTTCATGACGGCCTCAAACTCCTGACACATGGCGACCTTTGATGCAGCAAAGATAATGTCGTCCACGTAGACTTGCACCAGCAGAAAGTCGCTTCCTTTTCTCTTGAAGAACAACGTGCTATCAATCTTACCTCTTTCAAACTCATTCTCAAGCAAGTAATCGGATAACGTTGAGTACCAGGCACGAGGTGCCTGATGTAGTCCATACAGCGCTTTACTTAGCTTGTACACGTGATCGGGAAAGTCAGGGTCAGGAAAACCCGGAGGTTGCTCAACATACACAACCTCATCGACTTTACCGTTTAGGAACGCGCTCTTCACATCCAACTGAAAAACTTTCATCTCCTTATGAGCAGCAAATGCCAAAAACAGTCGAATGGCTTCCAATCTTGCCACAGGAGCAAACACCTCATTGTAATCAATCCCCTCTTGTTGATTAAAGCCTTTAACAACCAGCCTCGCCTTGTTCCTGATAACAACCCCTTTCTCATCTCTCTTGCAATTGAATACCCATTTTGTGCCTATCGCATGCACATTCCTCGGTTTTTCAACCAAATTCCATACTTCCATTTTCTTAAACTGAGCTAACTCTTCTTGCATGGCTTCGACCCACGAGCTGTCCTTAAGAGCCATTTGATAGTTCTTTGGTTCAATCTGGCTGATGAAGCAGGTGTGCAAGCATTCGTTGATAATGCCCGTGTCTTTAATGCTTGTGTAAACACAGGTGTGCTCATTCACGCTTTTTCTTGTCTGTACACCAGCGGACAGATCACCTATCACATTCTCCAAAGGATGATCTTTGTGAATTCTCGTAGTCGGAACCGAACTGACATTCAGATTATCTTCCAAGTTCGAAGATAGCTCATCCATGGTTGATTGATGTTGAGAGTGAAACGGAATGATGAATTCCTCTTCAGTAGAGGCAGCAGGGGTATTGACAGCATTTGACGAGGAAGGCTGACATTCATCATACTGTGGTCTTTGCACCAAAGTGTCTTCCTCATCGCATATCATCTTCGTAGCAATTCGTTCCTCATCTTCTGCAAAATCCAAATAAGGCATGTTAAAAGATTTAAAGAGTCTATCATAGTCGAAAACCCCAGCGGGTCCCGTGCTTGGTTTTGGTGATTTGTAACTTGTGATATTAGTGTTACATACCACCTCAACCTTGCTGGTCGATATATTAAAGACCCGTCTGTTGGGAGTCCCAACAACGTATCCGACTAAGATTCTTTCGTCGGCTACTTCACCAAATTTTGAATTGGTCTTTAATATCGAACACGGGGACCCGAATGGTTCAACACCACTCAAGTTGGGCTTTCTCCCATGCATTAGTTCATAGCAGGTTTTATTTAATCTTTTAACAGTTAACACTCTATTAAGGATATAACAGGCTGTAGCAACAGCTTCAGCCCTGAACACCACGGGAAGTTTCGAATCAGCCAGCATGGTCCTGGCTCCTTCAATCAAAGTCCTGCTCTTCCTCTCAGCCACTCCATTTTGTTGCGGAGTATACGGTGCGTTGTATTGGTGTTCAATCCCCTTCTGTAAGCAGAAGATCTCCATCTGATAGTTCTTGAACTCAGTCCCATTGTCACTCATGATGTATTTAACTCTTTTTCCCATAATGTTCTCAACTTTGGTAATCAAATTTATTACCATCTGAACAGTTTCATCATTCGACTTCAGGAAATATACCCACGAGTATCGAGAAAAATCATCAGTAATCACCAAGCAGTACGATGTTCCCCCTAGACTTTATACATTCAGGGGACCGAAGAGATCCATGTGAAGTAATTCTAGGATACTGACTATTGAGTTGACCTTCTTGGTGTGATGGGATTTCTTGTGTTGCTTTCCCTTCTTGCATGATAAGCATTTATCTTCGAAGTTGAAATTCTTCAAGGGAACCCCCAACACAAGCCTATTTTTGACAAGGTAGTTCATCTTACGAAGTTGAATGTGCCCCATTCTCCTATGCCATAATTCGGACTCTGATTCAGTCGCTTTTGACAAAAGACACGATTCTTCAGTGGCCATTTCAGTAGACCTCATATCCATGATATACGTATTCTTCACTCTCGGAGCCTTCATAACAATCCAGTCCTCTGGTATCTTGAAACCAGGATACAACACTATCGCCTCACTCTTTGTGAAATGCACGGTATAATCCTTGTCACAGATCTGCGAAACACTCAGCAGATTGTGCTTCAGTTCTTCAACAAAGTTAACTTTCTCTAGCGTCATCTTTCCGTTAGTCACAGTCCCAATTCCTGTGATCTGTCCACCGCTCTCTCCTGCGAAACTCACTCTACCACCTTGAACAGGTTTCCAGTCTTGTAACAATTTCTTGTTACCCGTCATGTGCCGGGAACAGCCGCTATCCACAACCCATTGATTGTTGGCAGCCCTGTTCAACTGTTCCTGCACGATTAAAGCAGATTATTAGAATCTTGGGACCCAAGACCTCTTGGTCTTGGGTCGATACATCCCGTACCTTGGCTGTCCAAAGTTAGTATCATAATCATTTCTGTGAGTCCTAACAGGATACCTTCTTGTGGATTGTCTATGAGGCCATCCAAACCGTCTTGAATTAAATGAATCATTAGATATGGTTTGGGTGTTACCAGTGAAAAACTGAGATCTATTTCTTTGAAAACCTGGATTAGTCCATTTTCTGAAATTCGATGGGTTTTCAGTTTTATCATTAAATTGATTACTGTTAGCTCTTTTCTCAGATTTTAAAGGCCTCACACCTCTGAATTTTTGCTTCAGAGGGCAATCAGCAACAAGATGTCCTTGTTGATTACATCTAAAACAACACTTGTTTTCAACTTTCTTATCAAAAGTTGTCTTAGATGTTGAGGCTGTATTACTGCCCGTTTGTCTCACATATGGTGGGACATACGGGTTTAGTGGAGACTTCTTTTCAGATGTTTTCTTTTTCTCTCCACTCTTTGGTAACACTTCCTCTTGATTTGTCTCACTCGACTCAGAGGATTTGTCCAAGTTAGATGAGACAGGACTCGGAGCAGAAATTTTAACACTTGCGACAGGCTTACTAACTTCTTGTTCTTTAGTAGTAACTGGAACTGGAACTGTCTGACCATAGTCAACATCGACAGATTTCTGATTACTAGGGTTATAAGTGTAATTATGATTGAAAGGTGGTGGAACTTCATGATAACCAATTCCTCCCCTTTTTGGGGAACCTTGATCACTAACGAGGTGATCAAGTATAGCAGAGGAATTTCTGAATTGCTCCAGTTTCCTGTTAAGTTCCACCACTTTTACCTGGTGATCAGCAATCTGTTTTTCTCTTTCAGCTATTAGTTTGGTTTTTTCTTCTAGAACCTCATAGCTAAGATCAATCATGTTAATTTTTTCAGCAAGCTTTGCTTTAAGACTTTTAATATCTGTTTCACTAGCTTTAATTTTTACTTTGTAACTATTTTCTCTAGCTTTAGTGAAATGATGATCTTCTTTTAAAGTTTTATATTGCGCGTCCAAACTAACAAACTGATCAGTTAGAGTTGTCAGTTGTTCAGACAGATGTTCACACTTAGTACAAGGAAGTTCGGTACTTACCTCGGAGAGCTGGTCTGCTACATCTGCCATGTACGCTTCATTTTCGCCAGTTCCCTTCTCACTCTCTGCATTTTCGATGTTTGCCAAGTTGGCCTGTTCAAATACTTCTTCAACATGCAGATTCCAGTTGTACTCTTCGTTCTGTCTAGAAATCATGGCTCTATAGTCATTACCACTACCACTTTGCTGTGTAGATATGTTCTGACTGCGTTCTACACGTTCATTCTTGCATTCTTTTGCAAAGTGGCCATTCTGCTGACAGTTGTAGCAGCGAACCTTCGTCTTATCAAACCCCGGCCTCTCTCCGACAAACTTCCTGCCAGTCTTCTTCATGAACCTCTTTACCCTTCTCACTATCATGGCCATCTGCCACTGCAGATCCATCTCTTCCAGATCATCAGCATCGATCTGGTCATAGTCTTCATCCAAAACTGCAGGGTCAACGATCTTACCCTGAATGTAGTTCTCATATGAAGCAATAAAAGATGCATAGAGAGCAAACTGCTATTCAGCAGATTTAACACTCATGGGCATCTTCGAGTAGTTGTTGTTTGAAACACTTGGGGAATAACTACTCTTGGTCGCTTGTGGTTGAGAAGCATTTGACCCTCCAGCTACATAGCACACATCACCGTTCATGTTGAGAGATACGTGTCCCTCATGTGTTGAGCTCGCGCCTGACTCTCCCTTAGAGTAATAAGCAGATGATTCCGTTTTCGAACTTGATCCTGAGTTAACCTTTGCCCCATACATACCCGGATCTTGAACCTGATCGGTAGGTGATTCCTTTCGTACCATGTTCAGTTCAAACGTTCTTAGCTTGTTAACTGCTGTCTCAAGGTCATAGTCAGCAAAGTCTTTATCTTCTCTCATCAACACTGTATACATCTCCCATTTTGGTGGGAGAGCATCAAGAAGCTTCTCAACAATCTCATCTTCTTTGTATGCAATTGAATAGTTGCTGAGTTCAGTCATCAGATGATAATATCTGGTGATGATATCATCAAGTGATTCGTTTTTCAGATACTTGAAGACCGAGAATTGGGTTTTTAGAAGTTTAATCTTCGAAGCACGAATTCCCACATTGCCCTCAAAACGGTTTTCAAGAGCTACCCAAAGCTCTCTAGCAGTCTTATACTTTCTGAAGGTGTGCAAAATCTCTTGTGGAAGAGCCATTGTAATTGCTGCATGAGCTTTGCTTTCGGCTTCATACATCTTCTTCTCTTCATCTTCCATTTCTTTGTACTTCTTGATCTGATCACGACCTTCATACTCAGTAGTAGGTGGAATGTAACCATCTTGTATACATACCCACATCTTGGCATCTTGATACTTGACATATTGTTCAAAACGATCTTTCCACGCTACATAATCAGTTTTCTTAAGCATCTTGGGTGCTTTTGTAGCCGAACCTGCTTCTACTTCCATCTTTACTAATTCGGTAATATTTATCGAAGACATCTTTCTTAAAACTCAAAGAAATCCGAAAATCAAAAATTTTATTTTCAAACAGCACAGTAGGCGAAGTTGTGGATAACTTCGCTTAAAGCTTAACTTCGTGTGAATTTGTAACGTCGCTCACTTTCTTAAATTCGCCGGATTGGCGAAGTTGAGAATAACTTCGCTTAAGTTGAGCGAACTTGGGAGGTAGGCGAAGTTGTGGGTAACTTCGCTTGAGGTAAGCGAATTTGAAGAGGTAGGCGAAGTTGTGGATAACTTCGCTTAACCTTATATCTTCGCCGAAACCCTAGTAACAGTGACGGCAACTTCGCCTGATGAACACGAAGTTTCTGCAGATTAGATTTCTGGGTTTTTCGAGGTTTGTGAAGGTGTTATGGGTTGTTTAAGCTTGTAGGAGATGAGTATGACACAAAAGCTCAGAAAACTCGTCCCGCGAATAGTCGAACGGAACGATTTCTATACCCGCGTGATAATCCCGAACCACACAATCGAGCAAAAGCTCTGATACCAATTGTAGGTTCCCAGCCGGATCTACACGAGATATCACGTACTACGCAGGTGCGGAATCCCTACGTAAGACGTTACGAGTATAGAAAACAATACGATTAACACACGATAATCAAACACGTTGTATACCAACCTTAAACACGTGATACGAAGATCACTTGATTACAGACTCTCTCTGACTCGAATACACGAAAACTGAATGAATGATTAATTACTAATAAGCCATAACATATAGCTTATATAATCACGACAACTTCGCCTGGCATGTTCAGGCGAAGTTGTCACTAACTTCGCTTGTCTAACAAGTTCGCTCATATCAGCGAACTTTTTAGCAACTTCGCTTATACAAAACATAAAATATTACAAACGCGATTACAGACACTAGACACTGAACTACTGACATCATGCACCAACATTTCCAAAAGGCTTACGACCATCTCAATTGGGAATTTTTGGATTCGATTATGGTCTTAATGCATTTTCCGGATAAATGGAGAAATTGGATCTATGGAGTTATATCTTCAGCTAGACCTTCAGTTCTTGTGAATGGGTCCCCAACATTTGAGTTCAATTATTCATGGGGAATTCGCCAAGGAGACACAATCTCTCCATTTCTCTTTATTATAGAAATGGACGCATCGTCGGTTATAATTAAAAATGCTTGCGGGCAAGGGCTTTTTAGCGGGTTTACTACCCCGAACAGTGGTCCTCTTATTTCCCACCTTCTGTTTGTCGAAGATGCTTTGATTATAGGAGATTGGACAACAATTAATTCCAGAGCAATTTTTTGGTTGTTAAGATGCTTTATCTGTTGTCAGGTCTAAAAATAAATTTGCAGAAATCTTCTTTTTTTGGTGTCGGTGTCTCGGATGGGGAAATCAAGTTTCTGGCAGATTTAATGAATTGCAAAACGGGGTCTATCCCGTTCATGTATCTTGGTCTTATGGTGGGTGCCAACATGAACCGGATTAGTAATTGGCAATCGGTGATAGATGTTTTTAATACCAAATTGTCCGGTTGGAAAGCCAATACTCTTTTTATGGGGGGACGCTTAACAATTCTTAAGTCGGTTTTGGAATGCATACCGAGCTATTATTTTTCCTTATATAAAGCTCCTGTGAAGATTATTAATATTCTAGAGGCTAAAAGAAGACGTTTTCTATGGGGGGCAGATGATGGTGTGTCGAAAATAAGTTGGGTTTCTTGGGATCGAGTGACAACTAGTGTCACACCCCGACTTGGGGCCTAGGCGTGTGACTAATAGTTAGTAACTGTTTTGTAAATATATCAGAGTTGCGGAAGTCTTTTTAATATAAAATATTCATTTATAAAATGTTGGATTAAAATATCCTTTTTAATGTTTACAAAGCATTTTTGAGAAAATATGTTCTTTTCAACAGAAGTCTTAAATAGAATATTACTATAACTTATAACTCGGGTTTAAATACCCTTTTGATATTTCAAATACCTTTCCTTAGAAAACATATATCTTTATGATATTTTATTATAAAATATATGAACCATCAGATAACATCTAATGACTAATTTTCCAATCTTCTATCCTGTCTTGCTTGTCTATCCTAACCTTTCTGTTTCCTGTAAAATGGTTAGAAAATACGTCAGCACACAGCTGGTGAATGACGCTGACTCTTTGTAATAATCTTTTCAATACCTTTGTGAAATCAATAATAATACCTTTGTAACTACTCATTAGGCACCCAACTAAATTGGGATCAAATTACCCTAATTACCTTGTACAATTAATTATATACACAATATCATTTCTCTGAACACTACCGTAGACTTTCAGAGACATGTTGATGATATGCATGGCCTCGGGGAACTCCGAGTCACCATGTATGAATGGATCCAGACACATGTATACTCTTAATCAGAGTGTTCGTTTCTTATTTTTGTAACACAAAGTTTTAAGGATTAGTAAATCCTATGTAAACATTCTGACTCTAAAAGAGTTTGTAAAGGTTTAGGGCGTATTCACCTTTTCCGTTTATAATCAGTTTCTGATACTGATTCATGTTTTCTGTTTTCTTCTTCTTGTTTTGTTACCTCGGACCTATAGTACGAGAATAAATTTTGTATAAATAACTAGAACACCGATATAGCTTCAGACCTTTAGTCTGTTTTGTATAGATTTAACCTTGATAAAATCATTTGTTTATATAAAACATTTGGACCTTTAGTCCCTTTCTTTATTTACCAATTATATGTTCGTTTCTTCTTCAGGAAGAAACATCTATACTGAGTTTCTTCTTCAAGAAGAAACATTAATTTAACTATAATCTCTTGTATATTATATTTCTTAGTAACAAAGAATTACTATTTTAACTGTAACCTTTGCTTAAGAAAAGTTATTTTATGCTTAATTGTAATCAAGGTTCGGGCTATACCCCCGACTATGGTCTAAGCCATTTATAATAATAAAAGAATAACTTAGACATAACCCCTACCTCGCACGGTTATTTGGAGTTAAATATTTAAAACTTAACGAGCATCACTTCTACTCTATATCGCGTATCGGAACTTAAACCGTCAGAACTTCAAAGCTTGGCACGTACTACGAGATTGGCACGCAAAACGATGTGTGCCAGTCGACGTGATTCGTCAAAACGTACTTCGAGAAAACATCGGGTATTGGCACGGATTACAAGGTGATGATTGTCAGGTCGGTGGCACGCAAAACGAAGTAGAGAGAGAAAATATTCTAGAGAGAGAGTGGGAGGTGTGAGGGAGAAATGGTCTTGACCCCTCATATTTATAGCTGAAATCTGATCCCATCGTGATACGCGATGGACCCTTTCTCATGGTCATCGCGTATCGCCACATGTTGTTCAAACGTTGCCACGTGTCGCCACGTGGCCTGACACGTGTTGCCACGTGGCCTGCCTTGCCTGCCACATGTCGCCTGGATGCGACACGTGTGTGATGCGTCATGTCGAACCATCGCGCTACGCGATGCCTTATTCTTGGACTCATCGCATATCACGATGGGTCCCTGAATACCATTTTTCTTTTTTAGTCCTTTATCTTTAGTAGCTTGTCACGTCTGGGTCTAACTCTCGTTGTCCAAAAATAATAAGGCGCCTCACAAGCGGCGGTGCGAGCGTGCGAAGTGCGCCACATTGCGTCCATCGCACTTCGCCGTCGCCCAAGCCCGTGCGCGTCGGGTGCTCCGCACCCTCCGCTAGGACCACTAGGTGCATGCTTAGCATAAAAGAATATAACTATGAAAACTTTACTCTTTATAAAGAGTTTCCATATCTTTACCACTTTCCATGTGGGATGGAGTTTTTTTTCTTATCTCCTACATGTGGGATGACTTACCTGATATATTTATTTCGTTATCTTATTTTCTTATTATTTATCTTGAAAATATTTTTCGCATTACTTGTCTTTGAGATTATTATTGATCCTTTAACTTTATTAATTTGTCAAATTTGGATCAAAATTTTTGGGATGTTACAACTAGTAAAAAGGATGGTGGGCTAGGTTTATGTCCTCTTAAAGCCTCTGATATCTCACTACTTACACGGTGGTGGTGGAGATATAGGACCGAAGAAGGGAGTTTGTGGAGAAGGTTCATTTGTGCGTTGCATTTCACTCGTAGATCCTGGCCCGCTTTGCCTCATAATAAGAAGTTAAATGGGATATGGAGTTTTATCGCCAATATGGAAAACCAAACCGTCTCATCGAATTTGTCTGTCTTTGGCCATAAAAAGTGAAGTTGGGAATGGTCTTAGAACTAGATTTTGGTTGGATCCTTGGTTATTTTATTTACCGATCAAATCAGTTTTCCCTTACCATTTTCGTTTAGAAATGGTGAAAAGTTGTTGGGTGGACGATCGTTGTACAATAGCTAATGGAGAGTTGAGTCTTTTGCATTGGAATTGTAAGACTCATTTGTTGAATTTGGAGGAGTTTTCTGATCTTCAGAGCCTAAATTCATCCTTGCAGGCTTATGATTTCAAGGTTGGGAGTGATAAGTGGTGGTGGTTAGGAGATAAGAAAGGGTTGTTTTCGGTTGCTTCAGTCAAGAAACTGCTTTATGTTATTGGGCCGTTGCTTGAGGGTAACATATTTAATTGGAATTCTTGGCTACCCTTAAAGGTGAATATGTTTGGTTGGAGATTGAACTTGGCCCGTTCACCGACCTCAAACGCTTTAATAAAAGGCAATA